>NC_047673.1:37238815-37358815 GCF_011762505.2 Arvicanthis niloticus
AATTGCTCTGTGTCTACTCAGTGCTACTTCCAACATCTCTCAGATGCTCTCCATACTATACCCTACTGCCAAGAGTAATACGAGCATTTGGATTATAATTGTCACACAAACAGCTCCAAGTGTCCCAGCAGCATGCTTATCAGTGTGTTTATACACGTCTCACATTTATCATGTGTTTGAGATTGATGGACTCTCTGTATTCAACTCAGTTGTCACAGGTGAAATAGCAGAGTATCATGTGAGCTCCAGACCAGTGGTGGTCAATTTAATCAGACATCCTTATTTATATTAGCTCACCTCCACCAGAATGTTGGATGAATACAAAATGGGGCTCCATTTCCTTTAGAGAAAATATTTGAGGTTTTTTTTTTCTTTTGTTTTTCTTTGTCAAGGAATACCACAAGATAACAGGACTCCAGGGAGACGAATCTTTATCTTGGAAATGAGGAAACAGGAAGATTTTCTGATTGTTGCTATTGTCTTGGTGGTAGTGATGCGTGTGCATGTACGTGTGTGTGTGTGTGTGTGTGTGTGTGTGTGTGTGTGAATGTGTGTGCATGTGTGTGTGCATGTGTGTGTGTGTTTGTGTGTGTGTGTGTGCATGTGTGTGTGTGTGTGTGTGTGTGTGTGTGTGTGTGTGTGTGAAGGGCTTGGGTTCCTCTAGAAAGAAAAAGCCACTGAAAAAGCCACAAAGAACTGCAACTCCATGTAGTTAGCCTCAGGATAACTTTTCATGTGGTATGGTCTGGTGTGCTACTTTCCCAACTCAAGACCATTCATAGGTAGGAGCTCTAGGTGAATGACCTTGAATTCCAAGGACAGTTACTCACACAGCAAACTAGATGAAGCCTCTGGATTTTGACATTGTAAACCTGGGCAGGATTGGGCAAGACTAATGCAATTGTTGTGAGGGGGTCTTCATACTGGCCAAGTTAACAGGACAGCTAAAAACAAACTCTTTACATGTAGGTAGAAAGATCGGTTCTAATATAATCCAGGTCCTTTCTCTTTATGGAATGACAAAGAAGAATGTAGGTGACATCCTCTGCTCGTCGTCTCTATGCTAGAAAGTATTGGAACGAGAACAGGAAGACCTGATGCCACTGTCTGAGGAAGGCAGTGGGATGACCTAGGTCCTCCCTCAGGAAAAACAAACAAACAGGCCCTTTCTTCATCCTTCTTTCACTTCCTTCTTACAAAGCTGACTAGAGAGTTCTGCTTGTGAGTCAATGCTTTTACTCATACAAAAATCAAATCTGTTGTCTTCTGGAATGAAGTAGTTGACAGTTTTAGCCAAATTAGAACAATCTAGATCAATCACGCTCACTCTGCATGTAAGAGCTTGTGCGTGAATTTGTACATATGGTGCAAAGGAATCGAATTCTTGTGGTAGGTGTGTTTAGGCAATGCTGTGGAGTGATTTAGCTTCCCATCAGATAACCCTGCCTGGTGCAGCAAGTTCAGACACTAGAGTTCTTTTGGTTCATCTCTATCTCAGATTTCTAATTATAATTTAAAGAGCATTTGGAAATTTCCACACATAAGTACACACACACACACACACATACACACTGCTCTGAATCTGTATTGTTTACAGAGTTTGACCACCTTCCAGAGAGAATGGGACATGGGATCAATATGAAGGAACTTAAACAGGATCATTTAGACCTTAAACAGAAAGTCTTAGCCAGGAACATTTCAGCAGCAGTCCAGGCAAATCAAGAAGCTTCACATGTCTGGGCAAGAAGAGATAAGGCATCATGTGTTTGATCTGGGCATTGCCTCCTACTGTCACCCATATCTCTGCAAGATGCTACTTTTGAATTCAGATGATTTTTTTCTATTGCATAGAAGAAAGACAAAGGTGAAAGTTGACATGTTTTGATATCAACAGCACTGAGACAAAAGGCCTTTTTTTTCACACTAACCTATTTTTCTCTTTATCTACTGTGTTACATCGGTGTTCTCCCCATCCGTCCTGGTTAGATTTTCTGTTGCTATCCTAAACCCTATGAGCAAAAGCAACTTAGGATGAAAAAGCTTGTTTGTCTACAGTTACAATCAGTCCACCATCAAGAGAAGTCTAGGCTGGAACTCAAACACCATCCTGGAGGTAGGAACTGAAGCAGAGACCATAGAGGAACATGGCTTACTGGTTTGTTTTCTTGGCTTGCTCTGCTATCTTTTTGGTATAGCCCAGGCCAACATGCCAGGTGTGGTGCCACCCATAGTGGGCCTTCCTACAACAGTCAGCACTCCAGAAAATGGCTCATCTCTTCAACTCAGCTTCGCTCTAATCAGATATGTCTAGGTCTGTAACAAGTTGACAAAATTTAATTATGGCACCATTTCACAAAAGCATCTCTGAGTCTTGAAGGTTAACTTTCTTCTCTTGACTCCATAAGCTCTTAGGGTAAAGTCAGTACCCAGGCTCTTCTGGAAGAGGCTTAGGTGGGCTAGCCTTCCAGGGCCTCTCCTATGTGCGAAGTGACTGAAAAATGTGGCTTCTTAATCCTACAACCCAGCCCATACTCACATCTCCAAGATGCCTTGAAAGAAGAACCAGACAGGTAGAGGAGGTTGAGAATCATCCTCTCTGGGACCATCCTGAGGCTGGGGCTCTTGAAGGTTAGAGAAAGGTAGTGCTTTGAATGAGAATATCCTCATAAGCTCATGTATTAAAATGTTTGGTCCCCTGTTGGATGAACTGTTCTGGGGAAGGATTAGGAGGTGTTTCCTTGTTGGTAGAGGTATGTGACTGTGAGTGGACTTTGAGGTTTCAAAAGTCTTGCCACCTACACTTCTCTGTCTCTGTTTCTGTCTTTGCCTCTCTGTCTATCTGTATCTCTGTCTCTGTCTCTTTGTCTCTCTATCTCTCTGTGTGTCTCTCTCTTTCTGCATGCTACCCACGGGTAAGATATAAGCTCTCAGCTACTGCTCAAGTGCCATGCTTGCCTGCCTGCCTGCCTGCCTGCTGCCATGCTTCCTGCCATGATGGTCATAAACTAACCCACTGAAACTGTAAACACCCCCCCCCCACTCCCGATAAATACTCCCTATGATAAGTTGCCTTGGTCATGGTATCTCTTTATAGCATTAGGACAGTAACTAAGACAGGGAGGGATTCAGCTTTATGTCTCCAGTAGCAGCCAGCCCCACTGGTGCTTTCTGAGCCTTGTCATCACACATAAAGACTCAGCAGTCAAGGCCCCTGCACACAATGCCACCCCTGCCTCCAAAAAACAAGGCAGTTCATGGTCTAGATCACTTGATTCGTCGACTTGGAAATTCTGTTTGCAGGAGGCTCATGGTTCAGTGAGGAAACAAAAGTATCTGGTGCTAAAGACTAACTAAAGAATAGTTTGTGGAGTAGGAGAAGAGAGAGCCCTGGCTTCATGGAGGCAACAGTAACTGCTTCCAACATCGGTGCCAAGCAGATTGTACAGGTAACCTGCTTAATGGGGCTTTAGAATCCAGGCCTGGGAGTACAAGACCATAATCCTAACTGTGCTGAGACAGAAGGTTCAAAGGTTCGAGTTCTGCCTGGCCCCAGGGAGAGCTCAAGGCCAATATTTAAGTACCTTAGTGAGTAAGGAATCCTAGTGATAAAACACCTGCCATTCATCATGAATGAGGCCCAAGGTTAATGCTCAGAATGGGAAATTACAATAGCACACCAACAAATAACATAGAAAAGCAAAGAAAGACAGCTCTGGGTGGCAGCAGCTGGGGACACCAGCGAAGAAGAACTTTGCTTGACCTCTGACCTATTGCATCCAGCTCCAGAGGAGTTCCTTTGGCCACCTCAAATCTCAGAACCCCAGTCACTGTTGAAGTTAATAAAGGAAAGGATGGATGGTAAGATAATTCCTTCCACCTGGCGAAGGAAGCTGGTTCAAGCATCTTGGCCGGGTTCCTCTTCTTTATGGACAGGCTAAGAAGAGTGGAGAAACTTGCTCCTGCCCAGTAGGGATGAAACTCTCCTACCTGCTAAACTGACACCCTCGGGCAAAGTGATAAAGCAAAACAGGAGGAAGGCATTTCTTTTCCCTTCCCTCCCTCCCTTCCTCCCTCCCTCCCTCCCTCCCTCCCTCCCTCCCTCCCTCCCTCCCTCCCTCCCTTCCTTTCTGAGTCCTTCCTTTTTGCTGTGTCCAGCACAACACCAGCAGCTCATTCGGCACCCAAGTGGCAGTGTATTAGTTGCTTTTCTGTTGTGTAATAAAACACCATGACCAAGGCAGCTTATAGAACAATGAATTGATTTGACTTACGGTTCTATACAGTTAGAGTCCATAATGTCGGACACAGCATGGCAGCAAGGCAGCAGGCATGGAGTAGAGAGAGCTGCAAGCTGAGGGTACATATTGCAACCACTACCACAGAGCAGAGAGAGTGAACTGAAAATAGGGGAGAAGTTTTACTCCCAAAGCCCATCACTGGTGACACACTTTCAGCCAGCAAGGCCATACCACCAAGACCTCCCTAAACACCCCATCCGCCAGGGGGCCATGTTTTCCAATGTTCCAATGTAAGAGACTACTGGGCACATTTCCCCCTTCAAAACACTGCAGGTTGGTTTCCCAGACAGGGAAACGGAAGTGTAGAGATAAGTTTCCCATTCGTTTGAGATATCACTATGGAGCAGAGAAGCCAGAATCTGAAACCACATTTGTCCTCAAGGTAATTTTCACAAACTATCATGTATTCACTCCACTCCATTTATGAGACTTATCTTAGTTAGGGTTTTTACTGATGTGAACAGACACCATGACCAAAGCAGCTCTTACAAAGAACATTTAATTGGGGACTGGCTTACAGGTTCAGAGGTTCAGTCCATTATCATCAAGGCAGGAGCATGGCAGCATCTAGGTAAGCATGGTGCAGGAGGAGCTGAGAGTTCTGCATCTTCCTCTGAAGGCTGCTAGCAGAATACTGACTTTCAGGCAGCTAGAATGACTTCTAGACAACACCCACAGTGACACACTTACTCCAACAGGGCCACACCTTCGAATCCTGCCACTGCTTTGGCTGAGCATATACTAACCATCACAAGACTTATGCCGAGATTCAAATCAACTTACTACTGATGGAGTAAGAATATCAAGGTGGTGAGGACAATATGAGAAATGCATAACTGAACACAGCGAATGCTGAGGAATGAAGAGATACAGATATTGTTATGTTATTATGTTATTATATTGTTATGTTATCAATGTTATTGATATGTAGAAATATCAATAACATTGAGAATAATCAAACTGTAATTTGGGGGTTTTCACCCCATCAAAACAATTTTAATTTTATCTTACAAGTTTCCTGCTAGCTACCAGCTAGGTTTACAGAAATCTGAATGATAACTCTGAATGAAGTCTTGTGACTTTTAAACTAGTGTATTGGACAGGGCCCCAACATAATACTGAATGGACACACTGTCATATCAGGGGCCTACTTTTTAAACAATAAATCATCTTTCTTAACAGCCAAGAACTAACTGTACCTTTAAATTGCTTCCATTTCCCTCTGCCCAATTCTTCTCTCTTCCCAAATGTACATTGGTAAGAAAAATGGATATGATATTATGAACTTTTTATATTGCAAAGCAATCTAGACAGAATTATAAGGTGATAGGAGACTTGGGTGTCCCTGAAACCCTGGGGTTGGAGGCCCCCTGCAGCTTTCTGGGAACTAGGTTTGATAGCCACATGTCCTTCTGGAGTGGTTCCTGAACCTCAAAGCTGTAAATGGCCAATAGCAGACATGCAATCTGCCTCACCCAACCCTATTACAAACGAGCTGACCTGTGATACAGACCAGACCCACTTCGGAAACAGCTGCTACCAAGAATTTATCTGCTAAACTCCAAACAGGCAAGAGCTGTCAGCCCTGGGAGACGTCAGTCCCTAATGAATCAATGAAATCTTAACCCAGAAAGCTCTCACATGTGTACTCCCCGTAACGCAAGCATCCCAAATCAAGTGTTCCTGGCATCTGAGGTTGACAGCTTCCTGAAACAATGCCATCAGGTAAATTGTGACACTTTCCAGCTTTCTGACCACATAGAGATTTTTGAATGTGATAAAAAAGCCTTGGAAAAACCAGCCTGCACGACAAATACACCGCAACACAAGGAGTATTAAAATGAAGAGAACCTGGGTATATTTCATTAAACTCCAATGCCACAGTAAACCTCACTTTATTGAGTCACCAATATATTAAGTGGGATTTTCCAACACATGTAGGGCCTGTGCTGGAAGTGTGGACTCCTAAACAGATGATCTAGTGAGTGAGTGAGCCAGCACATCTGGAATACCTAAGATGCACATCTGGAATGCCTAAGATGTCAGCACATAAAGCAGATAAATGTAGAGGCTTATCTGCAGGACAGATTTTATGGACAGTTCCATTGTGTTCAGATGTAGTGATGGAGGAAGAGCCCAGAGCCCTACCAGTCGTGGACCATGAGCAAGTTTCAGCATATGGATAAAATCGTATTACCTGTTACTAACTTCTCCCCACCACCTACACACTTGTAGGGCCCTAGAGGGACCTTTCGTACCTGACCATGTATAGATGCAGAGGCGGTTTGAATTAGTCATTCTCACATTAGGGTGTATGAATAATGATATCACTTGTGAGAAAAATCTAAATACTAACATAACCCAGTCTATACTGTGGAGGAGGGTGGTAATGGGGCTTATTAAGGAAGGGTCAACTTGTTTTGTTCCAAAAAGAGAAAAGAACATTTGACTAACAATTTCACTTCACTCAAAACTAGAGTTTTCTTGGGGCTGCAAATGAGGCACACGCCGGAGTGCTCAGTAGAACATGAGGGTATCACTAATGGGTACATGGCCATAAGAATAGGATGCAAGTCAGAGACTGCTCTGGGGTCTCTTCCTTAGTTTGAAGATGGAGTAGATGCGTATGAACATTCAAAGACCCAGTTTACATTTCCAAGTCCAGGCTCTGTCTCAGAGATCTGCCAGGAAGTGAGAAACTTCTAGAATCCTCTGAAGCATGCTTCTTCATGAGCAAATCTGCAAATGTTCTTCTATGAGGACACTTGTCCTTAAAGCTCCAAGCCTGGACACAATCAACCCATAGTCAACCCATGGAGTATTTAGGTGACAATGAGGGTGTCTCTGATTGCCATTTCTTGCTGCCAGCTTCTCGGAGTTAGTGTAAGTCCTATAACAGGGCAAAGACTTCCAAAGGTCACTTTGGGCTGTGTGGGATGGGTCACCTTTGTCATGGGCTCTTGAGTTGACACTTAGCAATAAAGTGGTTAAATCCTGGCTTCATCTTGTGATACTGGCAAATGTTTAAGACTCTTGAATTCTGCCGCATAGCCAACATGCATGTAGTCCCAAGTTTGAAATCCAAAACCACATACATCCAGATGAACAGCTGAAATCCCAGGACTTGGGAGAACTGGAGACAGGAGGATCAAAAGTTCAAAGTTATCCTTGTCTTTATGATTCAAAGGCATACACGAAGTCCTGTCAATGATGATGATGATGAGGAGGAGGAGGAAGAGGAGGAGGGTGATGATGATGATGAGGAGGAGGAGGAGTATGATAAGGATGATGCAGCAACATAGTGCATAGCCATAGTTAATAGCCCATTTATCGGGCACTTACTTTTACACACTTAGCTGACTGCTGTTGACTCTTACCGTGCGCAAAATGTTAAGTGTGATACCATGGAGAATGAATTAATGTTCCTGATGTGAAATCTAGAGAGAGAAAAGTACACCTAAAAAGGCCTAGAAGTGAACATGTAGTCATGGGAGCACAAGGTAGGGCCGTGACTTCAGAACAGCAGAGGAAGCTTCCTAGAGGAGGCAATAGCTACCACACATCTGAACAAGGAATGGATGCTGTGTGACTCAGACCAAGGAAACTAAGCTCTCTGAGCATCATGATGACATTTCTCTCCTGGAGAATAGCAAGACCCAAGGCCCTGCCAACTCAGAGGTTTCACTCTTCCATTGCTCATGTGGACAAAACCACATCAAGGGGAAAGATGATGTGTGTCTGTGTCTATGCCTATCTGTCTGTGTTTGTGTGTTGTACACACATGCTTAAAATAGAGTTTTTCAAGAGAAATAAGGCAGTTTGACAAGAATACTACCTCTTATAGAGGTCTGAGCAGAGAAAAGCATCTTTCATTTCTTAGCTACTGGCTCATCTGGATGCTATCCTACCCATCATTATGACCATCATCACCACTCTGATCTCTTTGGGATGCTTGATTGGAGGATAGGCAAAGCCAAAGTGTGGCAAGATGAGGTCACAGGGGGACAGGAAGGAAGGAGGGGACATCACTTGGAATTATCTTCCTTCTCCCCGTAAGGGAACCACCCCTCTTTATACTGCTAGCCGTGGTCATTCTTATGCCAGCATTGGGGGTTAAATGGTTTGGATTTTTCACCATCATTGCTGGTCCTGGGGGAGTTTCAGAATTCATAAAAGTACAATTACTTTTAGGGTTTACTCTGTGCCTATGTGGAAGGTAGCCCGTCACAGGTCCCCATAGAGCACACAGCGGGGTGTGTCTGCTGATGTCGTATCCTAAGGATTAATCTATTTACAGCAACAAAGTTGCTGTGGTGACACTGTTCTCATTCTAGCATTTGACTAGGATGCCCATAAAGTCCCTCAAAAATTTTTCAGTAGTTAGTTAAAGCTTTGTATCTGGTTTCCTGACTTCTCAGTTTCAGCAGACTAGGAGAAGGGATTTATAAAGACCGTGCTCTGGATCTTTCAACTTTTCTGGACAGGAAAGCCAATATAGTGTTGGGCAGAAGAAGGGGTGACGAACAGACACACACTCCAAATCTTGTCACCAAGCTTCTCAGGACCAGAAACCTTGAGTTCAATATCCACCCACCTAATTGACATGGAAATGTGGGTTTTGACTGGTCCACTGGGCAGAGTTTGGGGGCTCTCACACCTTCAGAGAGGATGAGTGGGTCGTAAGGAAGCAAGCTGACAGAGGGCTCCCTCAACTGAGGCTCTCTCAATTTCGCCTCTCCAGGAGTGGCCGAGCGGATCTAGCAGCCATATACCACGAGCGCATCGACGTCGAAGGCCACCACTATGGCCCCTCATCACCTCAGAGAAAAGATGCCCTCAAAGCTGTGGACACTGTCCTGAAGTATATGATCAAGTGGATTCAGGTGACCCAAAGCAAGGACAACTGACCTGGTGTCTTCTCTCTTCTCTTTTATGACTGCCAGTCCCCTAACACTTCCTTCAGTAATTTCTTTACTAGGCCAAAGTGAGACTTCTTTCCTCAGAGAGGACTTTTCATCTAAGCACCACTGACTCCTTAGCTCATGTGTGACCAGTGGGATTTAAGTGATCTATATGTGTATTGCCTGGCTAGACCAGCTTCTAGTTCTAGGCATGTTAAAAAGTCTATTGATCAGCTTAGCCTGGACCTAGGGGTCAAATATTGGTTCCAATTTTAACAGTCTCCCTTCTCCCTTAATCTAGTTTAAAAACACCTCTTCATAAGAATCAGTGTGTGAAATTTCACCGCTGTAATAACTGCCTATATCCACCCCACAGGAACGAGGCCTGCAGGATGATATAAACGTCCTCATTTTCTCAGACCATGGGATGACTGACATCTTCTGGATGGATAAAGTAATCGAGCTGAGCAACTACATCAGCCTGGATGACCTGCAGCAAGTGAAAGACCGAGGGCCCGTCGTGAGCCTGTGGCCGGCCCCAGAAAAACACTCCGAGGCAAGGCACAACATGGTGGAGGGGAGTGGACATGGGCCCATTGGCCTCTGGTTTGTGCTCTGTCTCCTTCCTAGAGCTTTTGCATCAGATGACCGAGCTTGCTACTCACTTACCAAGTGACCTCTATACAGTCATTCATTCATTTTCTGTTTTATTCCACAATGGTATCTACCTGCATGGAATTTAATGATAATTTAATTAGACCTTTTAGAATAATGCTGCCACTCTGATCTGCCTCCAATTCCTGGGAGTACACAGGTGCAGGCTGAGATCACAGCAGAGACTATCTATGTATGTGCCACTCGTGAATATCACCATCAATGGAGAATGATCCCGGGAGGGTGTGGTTAAGTTCCCAGAGTGTGCAGATGAGGAACAAAACTCCCTTTCAGGAACTCAGTACCCTCAGTTCACACTCTCAAAAAAACAGTAAGCAGGACTGTCAGTGGATGCGAAGAATAAGTAGGGACAGGTGAGACAGTCTTGGGTGACAACTTAGTGCTTACATTGCTACATCACCTCCCAGTAGATGGATGCTGCTTCTGTCCACTCCCAGAGAGGATGACATGGGACAAGAAACATCTGTCTTTTGAGGGGACAATGCCAGCCACAAGAGATCCAGGGGAGAGCCTGGGAACTGTTTCCTTCCTTCATCCTCATGTCACCAGAACAGTTGCCTCTGAACAATTGTCCTTAGCCAGAGGGTCCTGGTGGAAGCCAGAGTCAGGACTCTTGGTCCCATAGGCAGCAGTCTTTACCACTACTTGCTTGCCCTCATTTGAGACGTGTTGTCAACAATCCTATTGCTCCCAGCCTTTGTCCATCCACCAGGGAAATGACGCTTTTTTTTCTTTGAGCTCCATAGCCAGGAAATGAAGTTTACATAGTATCCCACCAACTCCCTAAATACGAAAACGGAAAGAATATGTTACATGCTGGCAGGTTCTTGGGAGGCAGCTCTGTCTTCCTGGCAAGGAAGATCATCTTTGTCCCCAATTTGGCACTTAGGCATGTGACACCTCCAGAATGCTTGGGTATCAACACTCACGCGCTGGGAAGAGCGTCTTCCAGCAGGACACGCATGCCAAGCGAGCATTGCCAGCAGTCACTAGAAGCTGGTAATGGTTCAAAAGAGGGGGCTGTATTTGGTGACAGTTGTGTCATGTGATGGACACAATAATCTGCAAGACCCGTCGTATGTCAGCAGATTTTTTTTTCACTTGCCCAAAATAGTTCTGCATTCTGCATACATCCTTTTAATCAAATATGGAAAATTAATTCATGGAGCTATCAGTAACTCTTTACTCAGCAGCCTGCAGACTATTTTAAAGATGTGAGTGAATAAAACATCTAATAAAATTAGAAATGAAGATTAAAACACAACTTTATGTCCACTTATATTAAGGAATACATGTCTGATTTGGCTAACGGCCAGCAAACCAGTGTCAGCAGGCTGACTTTAATTTTAGCCACAAATATTTAAGCTTCTGCTAAGTATTGGAAGTGTGTATAGACTTTACAACTTCGTTGTGAAATTGGCGATGTGGTTAGTAAGGAATTCTAGTGCTTTTAAGATTCATGGATGGGTAGGAGATAATTATTTATTGTCAGGCAGGCAGGCCACTTTCATGGTTGCCACTTAATTTTAGTGCATAGAATCTTGACAAATAACTTTTATAATGTGTTCACTATGTGTACAAGAATTATTAAAAAGCTTGCAAGTGGTAAAAAAAAATAGTACTGTTGGACACCCCATATCTGATAGAAGCAGAATGTTGGTATGAATTCTAGTCTCCTAAAATATCTTCCCAGATCTCATGAGCTTTCTACAGAAAAACCACTAAAAAGTGACCATGTCTTATATGGTTATGTGATTACTTGAGTTTTATATGATAAGAATCTCTGTGGTGTTTCTTATTTAACATTAGTTTTGCTCAAACTGAGATCCTGAGTCTTCTATACATCTCTGCTGATCTGATTTTTTGCTTCTGTCTTTAATGCTTTTTAGAATCTTGTCCCAGAAATACACTAGGACTTCTTTATCGCACCCATTGTTATCTCTTTGCTGTGTCTCTTCTGCTGTATGTCTGGGCTATTCTGTACGTAGGTCTATAAGTGCACACACATGAGAGATTTTCCTTGTATTCCTTAGGGGTCCATCTCTTTTGTCAGAGAGCATATGAATCTTTAATCTTCCTGGAGAAAGTGACCTTGCATTGTGAGCTACACCAAAGTCTTTCATAGTGAGGTATGGTAGCACACACCTTTAGTAGTAACACTGGGGAGGCAGACACAGGCTGAGCTCTGTGAGTTCAAGGCCAGCTTGAGCTACATAGTGAGTTCTAGGCCAGCCAGAACTCACTATAGTATAGTAAGTTCTCATATAGTATAGTAAGGGTCTCATATAGTAAGGCCCTATCTCATTTTAGTGTAGCTTATATATGTATATATACATATATATGAATATATATATATATATATATATATATATATATATATATATTATCTCACTGATATAACATGTACTTAATGAATGTTGGAACAGCTCACTCTTGGTTTTCTTTGTAGATATATCATAAACTCCGCACAGTGGAGCACATGACTGTGTATGAGAAAGAAGCAATACCCAACAGGTTCTATTACAAGAAAGGGAAATTTGTCTCTCCTTTGACCTTGGTGGCTGATGAAGGATGGTTCATCGCAGAGGTAATTATAAAATAAATGACATTCCACTCATTATTCAGATTCTATCCACAGCCCACAGGTAAGTAACAGTTGTCGAGATCTTTTCTCATGGGTGTGCTTTGCTTCCTTGTTAGAAAACTCAAAAGGTTGGAGGAGATGTCTAGGTGAACACAAGTTTTAGACACAAATACAGAGTTGAGATTTACACTTCCTGGCTGTTGATATTATATATTGTAATAAATAATTACTCAAGCTTCCATATAACCTGTTGAGCTGAAATCAGAACAATTACTGTGATCTGAGCTGTTGCCCAGTGAAAAGCCAGTAGAGCCCAGTGTTGTTCTCACCCATGAGAGAACTGTTTAGAACCCAGAACTGAGTGGATCCAGGCCCTCAAATTACCAGCTGGTTTTTACAGCAGAGATTATCTCTCATTTGGAGTGGATCCTTAATTTGCCTCAGGCCTTCGTGTCTTCCTCCTTATCCTGCAGGTTTTAAGCTCAGCAGTCCCTTGAATTCATGGATGATACTTATGAATGTCCTACCTTCCAGGGGAATCTATGGTTGGACTGAGAGTATAGTCTGTTCTGGAAGAGTTCAGACATGAGCTCTAAGGTGGGTTGTTCTTCGATCAGATTGCAAGGTGAGAGGAGTAGTAAGTCGTTGGAGTCAGATATGCCTAGGACTCAGGACTAGACAGAACTGGTTTCTCATCGCTGGAAATAGGAATTTGGGCAAGCAAGTGGATGGCCAACAAGCATAAAATCACGGGACTCTGTGGCAAGAACTTCGGTTATTCAGCAGGACTGAGTCACTCTTATGTACTCGCAGAGAGAATCATCTGGTCACCATGAACTGAAAACGAGACAGACAAAAACTACTAGCAATGGAAGGCAGAGGCCAGGCAGGTTTACATGCTGTTTATAGGGGCTCTAGGGAGGAGGATGGAAGTTCCAGGCCAGCCTGAGCTATCTAGAAAATCTTTTGGTATATATCTAGAGACAAAAGGGGTTCCAAGAGTCTCCTAACTAACGTGTTCCTTTATCATACTGTTCAGAGTTTACAAGGACTAGGTGAGAATATTGTAATCGATGACCTTGCTATACATCATCAGCTCAACCTCCCTCTCTGTCTCTCCTCTGTCACACACAAAAGCAATACAAACTAATAATCAGAGTACAATCAGTTTTGTACATGCCACTTATGGGGTCTGCAATATACAAACACAAACGTTCTCCAAGGCGCTTTGTGGAGCTCACATGCAACCCCACTAGAGGCTCACTGATGTCAGTGCATCAGGACCTCCCAAGTCACAGCAGAGAGCTTACTTTTTGTTTGTCATTCATCTTTAAAAAATTCAAGTGAAGTCCTGAAGTTCTGTAAGTAAATAAATTCATGAGGATTAAGTCAGAGAGGGCTACCACTCATGTTTTAGCCTGACTGTGAGTATCTGTCATTTGCTTTCTTGTGCTTAATTCAAGTGCTGAGGGGCTAAGAAGTCACAGCATGAAAGGGAGCGGGACTGACAGGCTGTGGGGCAGTTTGGGATAATTTGGTGGAAGCAGGCTTAAGTAGGGGAGTGGCAAAGCCGGAAATCACTGTGGGGAGAATGGACATAGTGAGATGCCATCGGGATTCTGATCAAAATATCTTGGGTCTCGCAAGTCATTCCAGCCAGAAATGGAAGTCTTCTAATGGGGCAAGGGAGATCTCTTCCATTTTCACAGAGGTTCTTCTCATAAAGGCATCCTGTTGTAGCAAAATCAGGAAAAAGATGTCTGTCTTCAAGCATAATGAAAACAGTACTGGGAGACCTGAGGGTATGAGTTAAGATGTGCCGGGTTATAAGTCATGGGCAATTTGTTTTTTTACATTCATTTTGGCTTCTTGAGACAATGTACTGCTAAGTTCCCCAGGATAGCCTGGAGTTTACTATATAGCTCAGGCTGGACTCAAACTCACCAGCCTCACGCCTCAGCCTCCTGAGTGTTTGGGTTAAGGCATATGCCACCGAGTCTGGGTCACAGACCATTAAAACAATGTATTCAAAATGATTTGCCACCTCATTTAGCTGAAAGTCTGGAGATGATCAGCTCTATGGATCCAGGAACACATGACATTAAGTCCCTGATCCAGCTCTCTATATTAATACTTTTCTTCTCAAGGTCACAAAATAGCTGCCACAGTTCCAAGCTACACAACTACTTCCAACACCCAAACGCAGGAAAGAAGTGGTGTGGCTTTCAGTTGCACATTGTCCACTGTTATGGGATAGGGCTATATATTTTTAAACTCGAGGTAAAAGCAGGTATGGGGACTCTTAAGATTATAGAATGCAGGTGGGGAAGACATCTCCATAAGAAAAGGTGTATAATTATAATGACAAAGTCTTAAATGACACCGACATACACAAGTAGTTCGTATAGCGAAGTTTCCTTAACTACACTGAACATCTGCCTATAGGCTTATAGTTTTCAAAACTGACTTTAGTAGTTTTCAAATGCTTTCTAGCCCACCATCCAAAGGTAGGGGAGAAAAGATATGTAAGGACAATGGGGATGTGGGCCTGCTTAGAAGTAGTTAGTTGGGACAATTCCAGTCTCCATTGTCAGGATACCAGTAGTCTAGTTCAGTAGTGTCAGGACACCAACAGCCCAGTTTTAAAGTGTCACCAAACATGAATCAGCAGCAGCGGCAGCAAGATCCAGCAGAAACATCTAGGCCTCAGCCAAATCAGCACAAATCAGCAGGAACAACAACCAGCTGGAATGTCAAGAGAAGTTCTCTGCTGTGCCTTTCTCAGCAAATGAAGATCAGCAAAGACTCCAGACCAAAAAAGCGTTGCAAGGCTAGCCATGCAAGCGCCCCATCACTGTCTGTCGGGTGTTGCAAGCTAGCCATGCAATCGCCCCATCTCTGTCTGTTGGGCCCTACTTAATACTCTCCAGATATCACATGTCTTCTCATGGGTTTGCTTCAGCAAAACATCACATGAGTCTGCGTCAGGAAGCCATCACATGACACAGCAGAAACTTCATTAGCCCCTGTCTGGAAACCAGTAACAACTTCCCCTTAGGTCTCATCAATCAACTGGTTGATATGGTTAGAAAATCCCTGCCTGTGATTTGACTTGGTTCTGAGATGTGCTGAACTTCAGCAAAGGGAACCACCATCATGAAATTAAAAACATGCAGAAGCTGCAATCGAAGATAGGGTCATCAAAACAACAAAGAAGAATTAAGACATGTCATACCATTTCCCAGGAGACCAGCAATCCACTCTAGGAAGCCTGGGACCATCTGAAAATGCCTCCTCCTGCCTCTAGCTTTGGGTCCTACCTAGTCCCACACACTCAGGAATTTAGGATTTAGGAACAAAGAAAATCTCTTAAAACAAAAAAAATCCACACCATGGACAACTACATGAATGGTAACTAAAATATATAATTATGGCTGGGGATGTAGCTCAGCGTATAGACTGATTTCCCTATCAATTAGGAAGCCTTGGGTTCCATCCCCAGCGACACATAAACTGGCCATTTGAGCACACGCCAGTCTCTGACTCTTGTGCCTGCTCTTGGGACTCTTTTCCTCCTGTTGGGTTGTCATGTCAACTTTTTTAATGTGAAAGTTTTTGTTTCTTCTTACTAGATTCTATTTTGTCCTGGCTGGTTGCTATCTCCTAGAAGCCCATTCTTGTCTAGTGAGAGACAGAAAGGAGTGGATCCAGAGGGGAGGGATGGTAGGCAGGAGTTGTGTGAAATGGAGTGAGGGGACACTATAATCAGAATATACTACATTTAAAAAGTCTATTTTCAATAACAATTTTAGAAAGATGGGATTCTCAAGTCTGAAGGAGTGAGGTGAGGTGTAGCCACACTTCATGCAAAAAGGAGAGATACAGAATCAATTCTTTGGTCTGTCCTGTGAGGCTTGTAATACAGCAATGTGATATGGGGACTAACAAACAGAGGCAGGAGGATTGTAAGACTTCTCTCTTGAGGCTACAGAAAGTTAGGCCCTGCCTTCAAAATAAAAAGAATAATGATGAAGGAGGCCTTGGGCATATAACTCAGTATATCTCCACTAGCTCAGGGGTAAAGCTATGATCTGATTAAATTCCCAGTACTGTAGCAAAGAAAAGAAAGAAACCAAATCTTTACTTGTGAGTAATTTCACAACAACCCTCTAAGAAATGGGGGGGGGGGGGGGAGATCCTGTTATAACTATAACTATAAACAGGATTTCTTGCATTGGTTCACTAACTAGAGATAATCTTCTTTGTATTTTTTAAACTTCCTTAAACTAGCATCTAAAGTAATGTGTTTCATTGTGGCATCTTCATACATATGTGACATTACAGTTTGTTTCATCCTTCCCTCCTGTCTGTCACAGACCTTTCTAGCTGGTTCCCCTTCTCCTATCAAATGTTTTCATGTCACATGTTTCCTGCCACTGCCACACCTTTTAAAAATTTCTTCCTCTCTCTCATGATCCTCTTTCTAGTTTAACAACTGTCTTGGTTGCCTTTCTGTTGCTGCGGCCAAAACAACTTACGGGAGAAAGAGCTTACATTAGCTCACAATTACAGGTTATAATCCAGCAAGGAGGAGAAGTCTAGGCTTCAGGAGCTTGAAGCAGTGGGTCACAATGTCAGAAATAGAATGATAAGCACAGGCACACTAACACTTAGCTCACCTTTTCCACTCTTATGCAGTCTAGAATACCCTGCCTAGGGAATGGGTACCACCCACAGTGGTCAGGTCTTCCTATAGCTATTAACGTAATAAAGATAATTCCCGAGAAGCATACTTGGAAACCCATCTCTCAGGTGATTCTAGGTTGTGTCAAGCTGACATTTAAAACTAACTCTATCACACACACACACACACATACATACACACACACACACACACACACACACACACACACACTTTTAAATCTAAGCCCGCACATGAGAGAAACTATGAAGTGTTTGACATCTGGCTTACTTCTCTTAAAATGATCTCCATTCATCTTATAGCAGATGTAGAAATTATAAAATCATCTCATAAACCTTTAAATAGAAAAACAAGTGAGGGAAGAAACGCTGGCAGTAATCTTTGTCATGCCAGGGTCATTAAAAAGCTAAGTGAACCTCCAGCTATGTACAAAGGGGTTTTAATAACATCCCGGGACATTAAGTCATTTAGTATTCTTCACATAGCAAAGATATCAAGAACTTTTTATTTTGAAATTTTTCAGTCAACAACAGTAACAACAATAGCTATCTTGAATTAAGTACCTCCTAGCAGGCAAACACCTTCAATCAGCCCCATAAATAGTCAGCAGAATTCCTGGGATGTCCTCTCTCTGTCAAAGTCCTTCTTGGCCTTCAAATCCCAGCTGAAGCCTCCCTCTCCCTTGATAGAGTTGGTCCTAACTGTCTTCATTTGGGACTTTCCTAAGACTTTAAATCAATCAGCTGCTTCTGGACTTTCTGGTCTGGAGGGGAGGCTCCTAGAGAACAGGTCTTTTGACCTTCATCTTTCCCCAGGAAAGACATATAGCAGAGTGTCCGTACTTCACCGTACAGCTTGGTAAACAGTTACCAAGGAAAGGAGGCTAAGTTAAGCCTTCAACGTCCCCTAATTCTAAATAGCTCTAGGAAAGATTTCAACAGGGAAAGGAGCTGGAACTCTGAGTGGCAAGTCTGCCTTTACCAAGCCCCACATTAAGCAGGACATGTCAGCTCACCCAGTCTCCACCCAACTCTCAAGGGCCGATTTCTGTGCCTTGTCCTGGAAAGTATCTACTGAGCTGAAAAGAGCAAAATGGAGCCAAGATCCTGGGAAAGGCTGGAAGAACAGGGTGCTTCGTGTTGATCATCCGGATCCCTGGGTCAGTTCAAACAAGTGGGGCAAGCAGAGGCCCAGGCACCTACAGGAGGCCAGTATCTGTCTACAGAGCAAAGAGTTGCTTTGAATACCAGCAAAGGGTGTGACATGCCAGGCTCAACTCTAAAGCCTGTGGCTGAAGGGAAGTTAGGCAGAGCTCTAAAATATTTGAGGAACTCAAGACAACCTGGAAAGCATGGATTCTGAGTGGTTATGGCAGCTGTCGTGATATTGTTCAGGCCCAACTAATTGAGCTCCAGAAGGTCAGATGTGCAAAGCTGGAGGCAGCTTGCTCTCCACAGTGACTAGGGTGGCATGTGGAAGCTGTCTGGAAGTGCATGCCCCTGGTCCCCACGCCACTGCCTCCCTTCCTCCTTCTCTCCTTCAAAATGACTCAAGAAAGAGCAATCACTGGTCCACTTAATGTGTCTCTCCAACTCTTTGCTCTACCCTGACTTCTCTTGATCCCTGCTGACTAGGCTCTCAGGCATTTTTTTTTTTCCGTGTCAGAGATCAGGCACTGTGGCAGGAGACTCTCCAAGGTCAGACCAGGGGACCAAGGCTGATCAATTAAGTCCTGTTTGGAAAGATAGAAACAGAGTAACGGTTAGGAGATCTCTTGGGAGTGGGGTAAGATGCACACATACCTAAGTTTAAGACCTCTGCTCTCCAGGGGCTCCTAGGGATCTGGAATGAAAAGCCATTCTGATTAACACTTTAAAAACAGTGGTATAAAAGCTAAGGAAATGGTGCTGTGTGGCTGTCTTAGTTACGGTTTTATTGCTGTGAACAGACACCATGACCAAGGCAACTCTTATAAAAGACAACATGTAACTGGGGCTAGCTTACAGGTTCAGAGGTTCAGTCCATTAATATCAAGGCAGGAACATGGCAGGATCCAGGCAGATGTGGGGCTGGAGTTGCTGAGAGTTCTACATCTTCATCCAAAGGCAGACAGAAGACTGGCTTTGAGGCAGCGAGGACTAGGGTTTTAAAGCCCACACCCACAGTGACACACCTACTCCAAAAAGGTCCCACCCCCAAATGGTGCCACTCCCTGGGCCAAACATTCAAACCACCACAGTGACTTTTCCTCAGATATGAAAAAAAATGCCTCTTCATCTCAGACAGGGCACTGAAAAGAGACCAAAGCAATAATTCAATGAACCATCCAGTTTGTGAGCATCGATATCCTGTTACTTACATAGCACAAGTGACTCAAGGCAGCTGCATGCCTGGAAAGCCCACCCCAATTTTAGCCCTGGAGCCCCATGGACTCCTCGCAGACAGTTGAGCCCTGCCAACAATCTCCTCTGGCCTGGTAGTCATCACTTCCTTCTACAGCCAACCTTAAAGAGGGTTTGTTTATTTTTATGAATCTTCCAACTCTGAGCTTTTTAGCCTTGTAGGTGTGGGTAGTTTCTTGAGTCTTACCAGCTCCACTCTTCCCTCTAGGAAGAAATGATTCGGTTTGGAGGCAGTTGTTATAGAATTGTTAATGGTTAATAAGAGAAAGCATAATTCCTTCTCAACCCTAGCACAGGTCCAAGAGTGTGAAACTGCTGTTAGATCACAGGCGTTTTTCACCAGTGCCTCCTGTGACTTGGACATTATTGTTTCTCTTCTTCAGTTGGAAATGACACTATGTAACTCTAATTTGAAGGTACCTGTGCACTGCCTAGGAAAAGATACTTTGTTGATTTTTTTTTATTAGAGTTCTAATGCACCTTAAGAAGCTTTCACATTTTATTTATTTTAATTTAATTTATAACATCCTTCTCTCTACATCAAGATTTTGTTTTTAATAACTTGAGGAGAAAACTTTATACTTGTAGTGGTTTTTTTAGTCTGCTTTCTGTTACTATGGCAAAATAACTGAGTCCATCAACTATAAAAGACAAAAAAGTTTACTTTGGCTCATGAGAAGACTGACTGCTCAGTTGTTCCATTAGCTCAAAGCTGATGGTATGCTTGATTTGCCATTAATGAAGCTTTGTTGGCTTTCTGGGAAGAACTTTCTCGAGCTGTACCCAGAGCCACATAGAAAACACACGATCTGACCTTGGAATGGTACTCAATAAAAAACAAGGTCTGTCCTCCCGAAATGATAAATTACCATTTAATGATACTGGGTGAATGGGATCCAGTATAGGGGAGATCATTCCCTGATGCACCTAAAGAATGCAAGCATCTAAGAGTGGAATACAGGATATGTTCAGGGGAGTCTATATCCAACTTGGCTTCTGAGCCACCAGTGTGAATAGTGAATGTTCCCTTCTACAGTTGGCCACCACCGCTGTGGCCTCCATGGAGAGAAAAATATACAACCATCAACCAGGAGGAGGACACAGTGAGGCCCCACTTCAGACCCTCTGGTCAGAGAGAATCCATCCCGATCACAGGTCCACATCCTCAGAATTCATTCTCGGATACATGGTGGGACATAGAAGCCAGATTTCATGCCCTCAGCTATTTCTGCCTCCTCAGGGATATGCTTCTCTGAGACTCGGCAATCAGTCAGGAGAAATGGGAGCAAACAGGTGAGAACCAGGCATCCTAATGCATTCCAAAACCACAATGCTGAGTGAGTGAAAGGAATCCATCAGAGCAAGAATCCTGCCTGTGTGCAAGCAGAAAACAACAAATCCCCACTGCTATGCCACCACCTTCTTCTTCTTCTTCTTCTTCTTCTTCTTCTTCTTCTTCTTCTTCTTCTTCTTCTTCTTCTTCTTCTTCTTCTTCTTCTTCTCCTTCTCCTTCTCCTTCTCCTTCTCCTTCTCCTTCTCCTTCTCCTTCTCCTCCTCCTCCTCCTCCTCCTCCTCCTCCTCCTCCTCCTCCTCCTCCTCCTCCCCCTCCCCCTCCCCCCTCCCCCCTCCCCCTCCCCCTCTCCCTCCCCCTCTCCCCACCCCCTCCTCCTTCTTCTTCTCCTTCTTCTTCCCTCCTTCCATCCCTCCTTCCACCTTCACAATCACTCCCAATCTGGCATTTCTGGCTATTCTTTTATCCACTGCAGATTATTACCAAGAAATCCTGAACATTGGAATTTAAAGAGACAGTCTCTGGGCAAAGCCTGAACATACCTCCCTCACTGGATTCTAATTTAAATGTTATTTTTTTCTTATTACACCAAGGATGGTTGAAACAAAACCATAATCTAGAAACTGCAAGTCTTGTCCCTTTTCCTCAAATTAAAGCCAGCACATCATAGCTGTCAGGATGGTGGCCTGGAAACAGAGCACAGGCACCAATGGAAGAAACCAAGTCCACATATAAACACTCACCACTGTTCCCTGAGGTTCCCCTTGCAGGGTGCTGGCAACTTCTAGTCCCTCCCCACTGGAAATGATCAGAGGGTTGAGTGGTATATGACAGAATATTGCATCTAGCCATGTGCAACAGGCAGAGGGTTGGGGGTGGGGAGCACAAGAAGTGCTGGGGAGAGACACTATGAGGATCTTTGACTTTTACACATAGGGTTAAATGCAGAGCCACCACCTTGCCCTCTTTTGCTTAGGGCTGATCCAGTTTTAAAACTGAAGTCTTGAATCTCACAAGCCCCCATGGCCGCAAACTGGGACAGCTGGTGGCCTTCCTAGATTGGCACTTCCCTAGATGAAAGTAGAAAGCCCTATTCCTGGTACCCAGTGCAGGTTACTTCCTTCTGGCCTTGTTGTATATGACGTGGGCAGTGTAGGAGTCCTGGACTTCTCAGAGCCTCCTTAGGGTCAGGCCTTGTGCCAGCAGTGTCCCGAGGGTCCTGACATGGAGAAGAAGCTGTGGGATATCTGCTCCTCCCGATCGGCTTCTTGTAGCCTCTTCATTGTGACCTCCTCTCCTGCAGTTGTTTGTGTGTGTGTGTGTGTGTGTGTGTGTGTGTGTGTGTGTGTGTGTCTTGCCTTTGGCCAGATCTAAAGGATCCGGTTACCTCACCAGGGTGTCACTAGGTGGTACCCTGTGGCAGTCCATGGTAGGAGTCTGAGTAGGATCAGCTCCTCAATCAGAAGCCTGAAGGCCCCAAAGTTAGAATTTCCCATTCTGGAATCATAGAGCTATGGTACTCCCCCTACTCATAGTTCTGTATGCGTGCCTTAAGAAAAGGATTCAAGCTGGGCAGTGGTGGCACACGCCTTTAATCCCAGCACTTGGGAGGCAGAGGCAGGTGGATTTCTGAGCTCAAGGCCAGACTGGTCTACAGAGTGAGTTCCAGGACAGCCAGGGCTATACAGAGAAACCCTGTCTCAGAAACCAAAACCAAAACCAAAACAAACCAAAACAACCAAAACCAAAACCAAAACCAAAACCACCAAAACCAAAACCACCAAAACCAAAACCAAGAAAAGAAAGAAAGAAAGAAAGGAAGGAAGGAAGAAAGGAAGGAAGAAAGGGATTCAAAAGTATTCGTTGTAATACAAAGATGCCAAAAGTCATCATTTTGAAATGAAAGGTGTAATTACATGTCACCTGGTCCACCCATTTGCTTTAAAGAATTAGTTACCTCCTTACATGATCAATTCATTATTATTATTATTTATATCAGTAAAAATAGCTTTTGAGGGGGTCCCCATCTCTGGGGCAACTTGTCACTTTAATAAACAATGGTGATTTATTTGTGACTTGGCAATTCCCCAGTTACCTCCAGGTCTGAGATTACTGTTGTATCTCTGTGCAATAAGTAATGGTAGCCTTCTGGAATGTAGCTTTTAAGTTAAATGGTCTATCTTCATTCCTTGGCTGTGGGGACTAGACACGCCACAGGGTGCATCACAAGTGCGATTTGAAGAATTGAAGCGGTCCACGTAGAGTTTCCAGATCCCTGCCTTGAAGACGGAAAACAGGAAAAGCAACAGATTAAGTTAGCTGATGAAGCAAAATTGGAATGTGTTGTGTTCCTCACCACAGCCTGATTTAAAAAAAAAAAAAAAAAACACCCCCCAAAAAGCAGTATGAAAAGTTCATAAAGTATGTCCATGGAAAAATATAACCTCCAGCTGGAGGAGGAGGGACGAGGCATGATGGAAAGCCAGGAAACAGAGCGCCAATGAAAAAGCCGTCTTTAGACAGCAGAAAGGCCCGGCAGTGATTTATGGGGTGAGAGCCGACGAGGGTGCAACGAGCTACACTACACAGCTGAGGAGGCTTCAACCTCACAAACAGAGTGCCTCGCCCCACAGCTAGTAGCATCTGGTCACCAGACCAGCAACTTACTGAGCACCTACTGTGTACTGAGTACTTAACACACAGTCATCTCATCCTTCCAAACTCCACAAGGTGAGTGTTAAGCATCCCTGCATCCGACAAGGGATGTGAAATTTGGAGAAGTTACATAGCTTCTAACCCGAATCAGAGAACTGGAAAGGTGAAAACAAACTTCAGCTCCATAGTGAATCCAAGTCTAGACTCACCTTTTTCTACCCAGTATAGTGGGTGAAGACCCAGGGCATGAGAAGACACTTCATGGACCAGTCTCACCAGGAGCACTGTGGCTGTGGGCTGGTAGAACTCCTATGATGATTGACAGATGGACCCAAGTTCCAGGTCTGGCACTGCCTCCTAATAGCTGTGTGTCTCCAAGAGTTTCTTTCTGTGCCATAGTGCTTTTAATTACAAGTAAGAAGGAAGAGGATCGTCCTATCTTTTATCCACTCACTTGCCTGGTGCAAGCCCTGCCTCCCCATGATTTGCCTGATTCGGCTAGAATTCTCACCATTTGACTTAAGTTCATTAGAAGGAATCCTAGGATTCAGGAAAGTGCCATACTTCTTTCTGTGCCATGGTGATTTAAATTGCAAATGATAAAAGATAGGATTGTCCTCGGTAGGATGCCCTGATAACTGTAAAAATCGGGACTGGCCCCCATAAATACATGATCCTAGAATTAGCTTTGGGGATCAACCTATATATGGCTGGTAATCATGCCATTTTTGATTCTACTCCTGTGACTGGAACACTTGCAGCGCTGAACCATCCAAACCACATGATCCGTCTGCAGCAAAGGGGTTAGCATGGTGTTCAACAGGCTGCGGGCTCTGCAGGACCCACAAGACCTTTAAGCTCCCTTTTCACCATGACTGAGCCTCTGGAGCCTAAGGAAATGTTGTCTACAAATTGACAGGAAAACAGCGGCCTTGATGCCCTTCCCAGATGAAGAGAGGTCAAGGGAAACAAAGATGCAGGAGGCCTATGACTCTATGCATGCCGTTATCACCAACAACCCTTCAGCATTTGAGGACCTGACCTTCCAATTTCACTCCACTCCTGGAGTTAGAGCAGACAGCACAAGCTGAGGAAGTCAGTGCTTGCACAAGTCCACTCACTTGCCAGTCCTGGCTCTCCAGATCAACACTTGTGTTTGTTTGGTCTAGGATTTTCACCATCTGACTTTAGTTCATTAGAATGAATCCTAGGACCCAGGAAGTGCTATCCTTGTGATTACAATTTTTGTTATAAAGGACTTGGAGACAGCCAGATGGGCACATCTGGGTGGGACTTGAGGGGCACAAAGCTTCTTTTCCCCCTTGGAAGGTCTCTGAACCATGCTCAGCAGGCTTGAATCTGGGGTACCATTTTGTAAGGATGAGATATTGTATCAGGTACATGACAGGATTCCAGAACCAGCACCTTCACCTTTCCAGTGGTTGGGGATCAGAAGCAAACACTTAAACCTTCTAATCAGGAAGTTTGCTATTTAGGTGACCACCCCACCCCCCACCCCAAAACTATCTAGTCCCTCATCCAGTGGCTATCTCTGCATAGACTATGGTATGGGAGAAATGGGCTTATTATGAATATCCAAAGTCCCTCTTGTCATCCAGGAAACTCCGAGGCTTTTAGGAGCTCTATGGCAGGAACCTGGGATAAAAAGCAAATCTACTTTTATGCCACAGACAAGTTCTAACATCCATTTTATCGCTAACATGCTGAACTTAGCATTTCCAAACCTCATTACATGGTAGAATTCATCTCAGGTTAAGAGAAAATGCTCCCTTAACTGGAGGTATTCAGGAATTTAAGAGGCTGCAGCCAAGAGTCAGAGCTACCTGAAGTAGGAGGTGGTCCAGCTGAAGCTGGACGACTCCGGTCAGTAATACTGATGAGGAAATCTCCACACTGCAGCAGTCAGTTTGCCCACAGTTGTAACTGTCTGGGAACAATGTGCTATCATTGCCTTTCTTGATTTCAGAGTCGAGAGATGCTTCCATTTTGGATGAACAGCACTGGCAAGCGTGAAGGCTGGCAGCGCGGATGGCACGGATACGACAACGAGCTCATGGACATGAGAGGAATCTTCCTGGCCATCGGACCTGGTAGGCAAGGAGATGGCTGGTCACTCGTGGGCAACATTCCAGGGAAGCAGCTCTAACAGGGACTAACCGCACTCATACAAGCTGGAGCCGTTTCTTTAATGGACCCTCTTTACGAGCCAAGCTAAGCAAATCCAGCCGCTCCCCGTGAAACATCTTCTGCTGGCTTCCTTTCAAATGCTTCTTTGGTTTGGCAATTGTGGCCAAATACTTCTCCTTGTAAATTTTAAGTCCTGAGTACAGTGAAGAAAATGTATTCCACATGTCTGTGATTCATTTTTTACTTAATTCATTGAAGCAGTTCCCCCCGCCCCCCTGCTATCTGATGTCCAGAAAGGCTTATCAGACAGCAGTTTGCTGACAGCTGTGAGTCTCAAGGTTGAAGCGATTGCTTCCTGGAGGCTGACTCTTAAATGGCCCTACTTTGTCTAGAATATCCACCCCTGTGGGGTCCATTTAAAGTCCAACTAGAAGCTAGGATGTATTCGAGGTCAGGCTCAGAAGTGACCTAGAAATTGACTTTGTGAATGACGAGAGATATTTGTATAAGGGTAAATGTGCAGAGCCTTCCTTGATCAGATTATATTCCGAAGGCCTGGAATAAAAGGCAGATGAAAAGAGTCTCTTTGGTCGTTTAACTTAATAGACAGGGCACTACGAATCTGCACACTGGAAAATTTCCCCAAGTAGTGTAATGAGCACACTGCTAGACACATACCATAAAAGGAAGATAGATAGATAGATAGATAGATAGATAGATAGATAGATAGATAACAAAAACATCAGGAGATGAGAGAGAAGGGAGGGGACTTCAACAGCTATCAGCCATTAGGTGACCAGGTCACAGCCATCCTTTCCATTGCTGTCCATCCCTTTATTAAATATAATCCTCATGACCTCAGTATATTTCTGAAGGTATATTTCTGCACGTTGATCAAAATGCCTCTGCTCATAAAAGTCCACACTTTCATTCGCAACTGTGTGTTGAGTCATCTACCTGTGACCTCTGCTTTTCTTATCCATGTGGCGAGATCAGTGACATCATCTCACTCTTCTTACTGTGTCTGTCTTGGTTTTCCTCACTTACCACAAAATAGCTGTTCAGAGGCCACGCGTGGAAAAGACATTGGTCCAAATCCTTCTCCACATTTGAGCCCACAAGTGATTTTCAAATCCCAAAGTCAGCATCGGAATCAGTGAGAACAAACCTTTAAAGAGTACTGGAGGGGCTCCTGACACAGCTGCAAGCCATCAGGGCGTATCAAAGTACGTTACCATTGGCCAGTGAAAGTTAGGACCGTTACCATTGGCCAGTGAAAGTTAGGACCGTTACCATTGGTCAGTGAAAGTTAGGGCCATTACCATTGGCCAGTGAACATTAGGACCGTTACCATTGGCCAGTGAAATTTAGGCGCACTCCCTGTTGGCCAAGCCTAGGACTTTCAGAGCTTCAATGTAAGAGGAATTAAGGATGGAGCTCTTAGGATTATGCTGAGGTCTGTTGTAGATCAGAAAGAAGATAAACTGAGGTCATGGGATAACATCGGTCATCAGGATTTTCAGTCAAAAGACCACCACTTTCCACCAGAAGAGGAAAGTCAGGTCAAGAAGGGTGAACAGTTGTCTGTTGGACAGCATATGAGCAAGAGTCTCATGTGTGTTTTAAAACATAAGCCAGCCCAGCCCCTCATCAAAAGTTCTAAAGAAAATACCCAGCACTGTGCTAACTTCACTACAACGTTTGAGTTAAATTCACTAGGGATGTTTTGTCCATTAACAGAAGCCTCTGTCATTAGCTCCCTGCTAATGGAAAGCCCTCACTATTTTACAGACAGAAGGACAACCCCTGATGAAAACGGGTTGGGCTAATTGCGAAATGTTTCCTTGAGAGCCTCCCGCAAGCCATCGCATCCCTGACTCCGAGTCTCATGAAAGATTAAATAGCTTTACACACTGTTTACTCCCTAGAAAATTTAAGAGCGAGCCCTTTAATGGCTATCTAGCTGCACTCAAGGGAAAGGCACCTCCCTTCTGATCTGTTGCCTGTGTTCCTTGCATAGGGAGGAAGCTGGGCATCATTGCGGCTGCTCAGATATCAATCAGCCATCCAAGCCAGTAAGTCTGACCCATCCATCACAGAGAAAGGAAAAGAGTTCTGAAGACAGCCTCTTTGTGCTTAATCCCAGTTTCTAATTTCAACCACCCAATCTTGCCCTGGATGAGATGGCAGCGGCAGGTGTCAGTGAGTGGTCACAAGCCAGCAAGCCTCTCTCAGAGCTGCAGCTGAAGGTGGTTGGGCACAGCGTGAGCCTTCAGAGTCTCCCCTTTTCAGAAGATACAGTATAATACCCAAACACAATGCCCATTTAGGCCATGCGAGTAACTTAGATCCAAATCTAGGCTCAGAATCTTGGGCTAGCGGAACTTCCACCTTTCACATCGGACTAAATGTTGTTCACCTGCCTGGGAATGTTCTAAATGTTCTAAATACTTGCAGTTCTTTGACTTGGGCTCAAAATTTCATGCCTTTGGAGCAGAAACCCGTGAACTAGATCAGAGAGAAATCTGAATTCTCCTTCCTGCCCGTAGTCATAGGACACAATTTTGTACTTCCAATCTTATTTCAACTAAGATCATCGTCTCTAGGTCTTTTGTCAGAGCTTCATCTCCACTGGTCAGAGAAGGGCACGTTACACGCTCCACCCACCATGCCGATGGGGGTGTGGCCTCGTGTGGTGGGCAGTGCGGTCTTCATAGGCGGGTCACAAGGCAAGTCAGAAGGAGTTTGCTTAAGTGGTTCTCGGACAGACTTTCCATTGCCTGACTTAGGTTGTGGTGGGTTCATCTAATGGTGATGAGTCACCACCATCCTTATCTAATTATATAATTTGCCTTGACATTGAGAACAGCCTCCCTTATATCTTCCCATGCAACCATGTGTTCTCTCTTTCTCTCTCTCTCTCTCTCTCTCTCTCTCTCTCTCTCTCTCTCCCTCCCTCCCTCCCTCCCTCCCTCCCTCCCTCCTTTCCTCCTTCCCTTCCTCAGCTGCTGGTTTTTACTTTGAAACAATGTTGACCTCTATTTATTCTTCCTTCCTCAAAAAAGAATGAGCGCTCTAAGCGATAAGGTAGATATTTTCAACCCTAGTTTTTCTTGCAGCCACTTATTATATATATTTATTTATGAGTAATATGGCATTGTGTCTGGCAGTATGGTTTAGGTGCTGTTTTCCAAACCCTCTCCCAGTAGAGGGCTGGTGCCTCTTCACACTGAATTCGACTTTAATTCTCCAGAGTAAGCAGAACCCATTCCTTGAGACGTTGCTCTAGACACTGAGTGGCAGGGCCTTCTGTCTGTAAATCTCTTCCACAATTAGAATTCCAGAGACAGGACTGCTGTCAGCCCTGAACTTCCAGAAGATATTTCTGATACATTGTTTGTGTCTTTCTAAATTAAGCATAGAGGACCATTGTATCGAGACACATGGAATGATTGTTTTCTGAGCTAGAAAGTCTGATTTGGTACCTCTCAAGTTTCCTGTCTCTCTTTTCAAAATCATAAATGAACATTAAAAGTCCAGGTCTCTGTGCTTTACTCTGGGATTAAAGCTCAACCCTGAAGTCAGCTTGGGGTATTTTTGTTGGATATTTGGGGAAGAGGGCAAAAGCAAACTCACCCGTATATGTTGTGTTCAGGCTGTCATTGTCTAAAACAGTGGTTCTCATCCTACGGGTCGATCCCCCTTTGGGGGGTCAAACAAGCTTTTCACAGGGGTCACCTAAGACCATCTGAAATATTAGAGTTCACATTTCAATTTATAACTAGCAAATTTTACAGTTATGGAGTAGCAATGAAAATGCTTCTATGGTTGGGGGGGGGGGGCGGTCACCACAACATGAGGAACTGTATTAAAGGAAGGGTGAGAACTGTTCTAAAGGAAAAGGCCTCCATATTCATTGTCTGTCCCACAGAGAAATAACAGGCACACTGGACTAAAATCCTTCCAGTTGCTTAGATGGCAGATGGCCACATTTTGTGGCCCTTGAGGATAGTACTGTGCCTAACCAGCCCCATGCTTTATGCACCTGTGCTTAATACTCTAGGCTGGCACAGATCTGGGTAGAGATACAATGTCCTGTCCCCCCTCTGTCACTTGAAGTCTTTCCTGGGATCTCAACTCCAATACCAATTTTCTCATTTTCCATATGACTAAATTATTTTATCAGTCCCCGAATGGCTCCTAAGCTATGTTCAGTTAATTCTCTAAATATATTAAGAACAATTCTGCTGTTGCTGGTAAGCTATCAGTAGCCAGGAGATTATATAGCTTCATGGGCCATTGAAACCTTGCTACTGCAAGAAAAGAGAGAGAGATTTCCAAGATGCTGTGGGTACTCTGGACAGCACCCTAGCTATGAGCCTTGGCTAGCTAGAAGTTCAAAATGATGTTCATGATGTTTACATGGGGCCTGGGAACACAGTCTATGTTCTCTGACCACACTAGATCCCTGGTGCTCTAAAGAAACAGAACTGAGGGAGTTGGCCTGTCTCTGCACGAGAGCTCCATTGTAACAGACACATAGGAAGCTGAGCAGGAAGGAAGTCTACCTGCTGACTTGTCTTTTGGAGAATCTCATCTCCATGCCCCACAGATGCGTTCCTTCATAAGCTATAACCGTCCACATATGCTTCCTTGTTTATAGTAACTTACCCACAGTCATTGATGGAGTTGACCTTCCCAGAGTCTGAACAGAATTTCTCCATCTTTGAGTCACCAACAGTCCTTTGCTGAGTGACTAGTCATGACCCTGCCTATCTGTTTTTGCCTTTCAGATTTCAAGTCCAACTTCAGAGCTGCTCCAATCAGATCTGTGGATGTCTATAACATCATGTGCAGTGTCTCGGGCATCACCCCACTACCCAATAACGGGTCCTGGTCCAGGGTGGTATGCATGCTGAAGGGCCAGACCAGCTCGGCTCCATCCATCCCGCTGAATGCACTGGTCTTGATTCTCCTCTTATACTTTGTCTAGCTCACTCTATGGCTCATTCCAAAGCACTGTTGCAGTAAAGTCTGCCTCCAACATGGGACAGTTTTCATTTTCTTTGTGAATAATAGCTTTATTAACACAATCGAGGCCATTAAAGTTGTGAATATGTTATTCTTGGATGATATACCCACAAAAGTCCCTTCTGGGAAAAAAAAAAAAAAAAAAAAAAAAAACGAAATTCTTATACTTTGTTTTACCCAAAATGTTGGAAATTTTTATCTTCTCATTCACTTCACTACATAGTTTTCTGCTTTGTTTACACATCCTTATTGAAGATGAACGGTGAGAGCCATGGTCTGCCCCTGCAACAGCCAAATACTAAATGAATATTTCATAGTTATCCTGAACCCCTCTCATCCTGCCTTGCTCTGTCAAGCAGGCTCTCTGCGATCTATCCGCATCTAAGGGCTCCTACGTGGGGATCTACAGCCATAATTTTGTACTTTTTTTTCTATTCCAGATAGAAACAGTCTATTTCCAGGAAAGCAGTATATGTTATCTGATTCTGCCCCAATGCATGGTGTTGGCTTTTTTTTGTTTGTTTGTTTTAATAACACAATTTCAAAAAGCACATAGGCAAGTAGAGATTATAACCAATTAAAGTATCAAAAATAATTAGACAACTCATAGAACTGGCAGAGGCCATGACTCCTCGCAGAATAGCTTCTCCCCTTCATTGAATGCCAAGTTTCAAGGTTCTATGTAACTAAACACACAATCTCTCATGATATAAAGCCTTGTGAACCACAGGCCCTGCATATTAACATACACTAATCATCTGCCTGCCTGTGACCACTAACTCCCCTCAGACACTGCTCCTTTTCAGCTCCTGATTCAGGGTGCATGCCTGCTGTGTCAGTAAAGGCTTGAAAAGGAAAAGTTAAGAGCTAAGAGCTGTCTTAGCAATAATAATATGAACATCAGAAATTTAACTCACTGTTAGGAGTGGTGATATATCAAATGCAAGTTTCATACTTCAGTAGTTCAGAAGGGAACTTGTTTGACAAGGGCTGACTGTATTTTTAAACAATTAGAAGTGTGCCTACATACACACACATGCACATACACACATACTTACACATAAACACACACATACACATGTACACATGCATACACACATGCCATGTATATGCACATGTACAAACATGCACAGACACAAACATATACATACACATACACTTACAACACATAAGCACAGATGCATGTGCATACACAGACACTCTCAGGGTCCTCCACATGTGATGGTTAGACTTAGAATTTTTTATCTTTTTCATGGTGAGGAAGTAGATGCATTGAAAAGAACTTGTATTTTGAATTTGTCCACTTTCTCAGTCTACTGTTATGCCATGTGACACTGTCACACGAAGCTGGCCAGAAGCAGCCGCAAACCGCCGCTGCCAGCCAGCCACAGGATCCTGGGTGTAAACGTCAATATCTCAGAACACATCCTGCTGCTAGACTCTGAGGGTCTGCAAGGTGGTATATGAAATTCATGTTGACTAAATAGTATTTTCAGTTTATGTTATGTGGATTGGCATGCAACCCCATCGTATGTTGAAGAGATTAAAAATCCTGTTGCTTTGCATTTGAAATGAGTTGGCACCAAGTGGGTCACTAAAAGTGACACTGTGTCAGGAAAAGAGAAAACATCAGATTGCAGGAGTAGGAAGCCTTTATCTAGTGCTTGCCAAAACAACAACAACAACAACAACAACAAAAAAAAAAAAAAAAAAAAAAAAAAAAAAAAAAAAAAAAAAAAAAAAAAAAACCCTCTCAATAGCAGTTTGAGTTTGGTAAAGATGAAGTTGCTACAGTGTCTTGAATTAAGAGAGCGAAAGATCCCAGCTTTAAACAATTCTGAGTTTATCCTCACAAAAGATTTCTAAGGATTTAGGTATTGTGTCTTTAAAGCTCCAACAAACCATGGAATCAGCTGGGAAGGAGGTGAATCAGCCTTTGTGTGGTTGAAAGCAAATTAATGCTTTCAGAACACTGATAGGAGCTGTTGAAACAGACATCTATTGTTCAAAGTTTTCTTTTCCCTTCAAGAATGGTGTTTTGTTGAATTCCAGGAAGCAGGCTTGACTTTCTCTTTAGAAGAAGGATTTCTGAGACACATTCAAGTGATTAAATTAAAAGGGAATCGTCAATATCAGGAGGATGGGATAAGATCAGACACTGTTGCATCTTTCTGGTTCTTTCCTTCACCCATTCTTAGGCATCCTTAGGTTATATAACAAAACCACAAGAATTATAATATTTCCATAAGCAATGTTAAATAAATGAATGAGAAAAAGATACCAAAGGAATCTTGTATAAAGGCAAACAATACAATTTAGGGTGGGGGAAAAAAGGTCTTTTGCCTAAAAATAATGCATAGACTCTGATGACATAATTAGTTGGCTGAAATTACCTTCCTTTCAGTTTTGCTTTCAAGTGTAATTTTTTTCCCTAGTTAACCTCTCCCACCCACTATTAACCCCACCCACTATTAACCCTACATAGCCTCTGAGATTCAATGAGAGACAGTATGTACCTGGTGCCACGGTTGTAGACTTCAGTTTCTCTAAACTTGATGTGTTCAGTAAGATGTTCAGTGAGATGTGCCAGGAATATGCACACGCATCCTTCCTCTTTAAGTTTCCTGAGACTTTCCTGCTAAGCCCAGGAGAACGATAACTGGGTGGACCTACCACGGAGAAATGAAAGGGATGGTCTTTAAATTAAAGATGAGACTAAGGGCTACTTTCTCTACCCATGTGCCTCATCTCCAGGATCCAATTTAATTAAGTTCTAAAGACCTAACCATAAACTACAAAAGGTCCAGGGAATTCTTGCAAGCCTAGAAGAGTCTTAAATTATAAAAGGCCCAATTCTCTTCACTTTAAAAGAGACTTTGGAAATTCATATCAGATCCGAGTTCAACCACAGACAGTACCTTGCAACCCCTTCCAGAGTTGCAGAGACAGGGCATCAGACGACACTCGTAAGTCATAATAATGAAGGTTTGGGCTTGTTCCAAGGAGAAGTGGGATTTGCTTCAATCCTGGAATATCTGAATCCTCAGAGAGCTATTTCATAATTATCCAGTTCTTCTGGGGCTCATCCATTCACACTGGCCACTGACCAACCTCACGTGGATCATGCTTCCTTCCTCTAACACCGAAGAGAAGGTCTCAAAGCTCTTGAGGAAGAAGAAGGCTTGTAAATAAAAAGAAGGCAGGTCTTGGCTTCCACATGCCCCTCCTTGTGTCTCTAGGAGTCCCCATGGTGCTATCAAACCAACCTGGACATTGTTCAAGAAGCACAGCTCCTTGGTGGAATTTTCTAAGTGTTTCATGTTTGTGTAAATGTCAAGAGATTTCCAAGTGTGATTTGCATTTTACTTTCATAAGCAACCTGTGATGGACCAAAGGCAGCTGCTCTAAATTATCCTCCACAGAAAGGGACAGCACAGCCAATGCCCACTGGCTGTTGAACATTTAGAAACTTGATTTTTAGTTTACACTAAGGAGAATACGTGTTGCCTGGGAATCATAAAATGTCACCTAGTATAATGTCTTAAATGTTTATATTTTGAATGAAAAAAAATAAGAATAAATGTCAACAGGGAGACTTAAACTTCTGACATCTGTCTTTTTTTTTTTTTTTTTTTTAATCTGTGGTTATCCAGTTAAGTGAATTTTCCAAATTTGGCTTGCCATTTCTTCTTATTTCCCAACTGAAAATATCATTACCCCATGATTCATGGACTAAAGGTGTTCTATCACAGGCCTATAATTTAGATGGGAGGAAGGATGGGAGGGAAGGAGGGAGGAAGGAAGGAGAACGGGAGCATAGAAAGGGAAGGGGAAACGGGAAGAAGAAAAGTAGGTAGGGGACTCAATTTAAAGTGCATTTCAGCATATTAATTTATCTTTGAAAAACATATAGCATTTTATTAATTCCCTGAGAATTTTATACATGCATACAAAGCATTTTAATCCTAATCACATCCTCCTACTCTGGCTCAAGATCTACGCCTACATCCCCTTCCTCTCACAATTTCATGGTCCCCACCCCACCCCCTTTTTTATTAGTTTTTTAGCCCACTGAGTTTGGTGGTTCTGCCCATATTCCCACAGATGGCACTGGAGTGTGGCTGACCTATCACCAAGGGTTGAACCCTTGAAGAAAACAGACTCTCCCTCCCATAGAATCCATCAATTGTCAACTGGTTGTGAGCCCTCTCCTTTCCACAGAATACTAACCTGAAAAAATAGAGTATCTTTATTGAGATTGATTTCACTTACTGTACCCTTCATCTATTTGAAGTGCACAATTCATTAGCTTTTCAGATGTTCACAGAATTATGCAACCAGTTTTGTAGGAACAGTTCCACGCCCATTAATGATTAGCATAGTGATTAGCACAGACGTTAGCTCACTAGCATCCACCTCCTACCCTCTTCCTGTCTGAGTTAGGGTTTCTATTGTTGTGATAAAACACCTTGAGAAAGCAACTTGAGGAGGGTTTCTCTAGTCTAGTTTTATACTTTTAGCTAACAGTCCATCACCGAGGAAGGCAGAGCAGGAACACAAGACAGGAACCTGGAGGCAGAAACTGAAGACTTTTGCAGATAGCTTCCTTCACTAAACATAATGTTTGAAAGGTTGTGACTGAGTCCATGCTTTTTGTTGCATCTCAGACATACAACATCTCATTGTATGCATAGATACTATTTTATTTATTCATATATCTATTGACCAGTGTGTTAGTACCCTTTACCATTTAGATATAAACAACACTGTTCTGGATATCCCTATGTATGTTTTATATTCATATATTTTCATTACCTCAGGAATATACCTAATGTTATATGGCAACTTTATATTAAACTTCTGAAAAACTGCCACATTGTTTCTGAGACCTTTGAGGCCCCAGTCCCCTCCCCTCTCCTACACTTGAAACTCTCTAACCTGGTAGTTGCTCTGTTCTCCCTCCTCAACAGCTTCCCAGTGTCTTAATTCAACACTTCCAGTGTGGTTTATCTGCACAGCCCTTAGGAGCCTTGCTACCTGCATGCTGACTCGGTGAATGAGCATGAAATTTCCTCTCTTTATATTGCACTTTCCATTCACCTTTATCTGCCTGTCCTTCTCACCCCTAGCTCCATTTCCCAAAGCCTCTGCCTCTCTGTTTGAATCTAATCTCCAACATCTTTGTATAAACCTGCTCCTTTTTATTTCTTCACTCTGTTCCCCCTTAATAATGGAAAGTGTTCTACCTCACAATTATCTTTATTTCTGTTTCCTTCTATTCACGAACAGTTTATTTTACATCAGTCTGTTGTGCACAATAAATTTGCAAACAATGCAATTTCCTTTTCTGGCTCATCAGATTATAGTTTCCTTGGGAACAGAAGGTTCTCTCTCTCTCTCTCTCTCTCTCTCTCTCTCTCTCTGTCTCTCTCTCTCTCTCTCCTCTGTCTCTTGAATTTTGGGGTTCAATGGACCCTACCTAATTCAATGCCATCTCCACACTGATTTTCTAACTCATTGAAACAGGCACAAAGTTAAGCAGATTCAGGACAAAAACAAAAAAACAAACAAAAAACCCAAACCATGTTTATTTCAATAAGCTAGCTATTGATGAATACAACTTTTAATTTTGTTAATCCTACAGAGTTGCCAAGAAAGGCTCACAGAGGAGCACAGCTTAGTGTACCCAGGTCTTGTGGTGGTGAAGGGGATCTCAAACTCACCAATTACAGAAGTAATTTCTCAGCATGGGGGTGGTGCACGGGTGCAGAGAAAGAGAGGTCAGATGAATTGGAGCTGTATTAAATTTCTGCAAATGGAAGGTGAGGCATCTTGAATCACAGAAATTTAGCCACACTACATTTTTCTACCCGAAAGGACTGGACATGCTAGGAAAAGAAGTAGCTGCTGTCACAGTATGAGTTACTTACTTCACTGGAGCAAGTGGAGGCAAGACGGAGTTCTTTTGGCTTGTGGTTTCAGCGCACTTGTGGCAGGGAAGGAACACTTATGGGAGGGGCTCTCTTCAGTGTTGGCTATATGGTAAGGCAGCATCTGGTCATCAAACAGCAGGCAGGGAACAACATCAGCCAGGCTGAGCTACATCCCTCAAAGGCCTGCCCTGCAGTGATTCATTTCTGCCAACTAGGCAGCATTCACAAAGGTTCGGGGATGTCCCGAAAGAGTACCAACTGCTGTGAGCCAAGTGTTTGAACCCATGAGCCTTTAGGTGACATTTTACATTCAAACCCTAATAGAAACAGAGATGCACGTTATTGAAGGGTCAGTGACAGCAGAGTCTAGAGTAAGCTAGAGTTTCAGATTGCTGATGGATGTGGAAAAGGCTAATTAACCATTTATAGAGAATCAGAAGCTCATTCTGGAGGATAACAACATGGTAATCTCGCTCACCCATCTTGGGCACCAGAAGCTTTAAAAGGCAAGGGTTTCAGAAGGATTTATGGGATAGCTGTAGGTCTGTGTTTTCATGTCGAAACTGAATGTTTGTTGTAGCGTTCACTAGGTATTCCCACTTCTCACACAAAAGTTACTCAAGGTAAATAAAGTGAAGCATCTCGTAGGAGACTGACAGACTCTTCATGTACATCTTACTCTTCTGTAAAAGCAGCTTTTATTCTTCCGATGTAACTGTCTTTGCCAATGCTTACTGCCTCTGTCTGCTAACCTAGGCCTAGTCCTGGAAGCTTCTAGCCTCTGCATAAATCTAATCTAGGCCTAGAATGTTTTCAGCCTCTGAGACTTACTGCTGAATAAGCTCACCCTTTCTAGTTGTTTCTGAACTCTGGTCAACTCAGCTTTTCTTGTTCAAAACTTCTTCCCATGCTAACTGATTCAATTTGACTTCTCTCTCTTGGCCTCTCCTGAATTTCTCTGCTTTGTCTCATATTAACTTTGGCAATAAGCTTTAATATTCTTGCTCCTCCTCATTCTCTGGCTCATTCTGTCTTGACCTGTGTCTTGTGAGAGTTGGGCAAATCGTTTTCTGTCAAATCTTTCTCTGATTCATCACTTTGTCACTCAGTTAGACATCATGTTCAAACATGGGTGCTTTCTTCTACAAACTAACTTTACTTTTATTGTTTGGGATTAAAGGTGTGTGCTAAGGACTGAGCTTATTTCATTTATTGAATATTTAATTTTACCTGCAGGTTACTGTAGACATAATCTCCGGTGTACTGTGTAAACTTCATCAATAGAAATCTGATGGCCAATAGATGAGGCAGGATTAGAAAGTGGGATATCCAGCAGAGAGAGAGAGAGAGAGAGAGAGAGAGAGAGAGAGAGAGAGAGAGAGAGAGAAACTCTGGGAGTCAGACTTGAGGATTTGCCATCCGGACTTGTAGGAAGTTGGATATATGAAACTGAGGACAGGTAACCAGCCACATGGCAAACATTGAATACCATAAACAGGTTACTACAAGTTAAGAGCTAGTTGGGCAACAAGCTTAGTTTAAGACCTAGGCATTAATTCATAAATAAATAAGCCTCTGCATAATTATTCAGGAACTGGGGTGCCCATAGAAAAAACTGAACAATTACAGTTTACCATGTAATCAAATCCTAATGTGACAGGGTAACATCTGAAAAACTGGACAGGATTTTATTGTAAGCATAATATTAGGATAGTGCTTGTCACTAAATTATCACTAGAAAACATGATCCCCAGGAATCCCGCCTTAGCTGAGACATATTATTTATATATATATGTCATTGAGTTGGAAAGCTACAGAAGGATGTATCATTGAAGAAGGCATCCATGGTGGTGAGAGAAAAGTCACACTAGATGAATTCAGAAAGACAAGAAAGCACAAAGACATGATGGTTCCAGTGTCATTCTCCAAATGTTTACTACCTTCTAGGAAGTCTCCAGATAAGCCTCAAAGGAGCATCGCTGCTAGCTTCTGTCGTCTCCATGGTGATTCAGGAGGACTCCAGGTAACTCCCATACAATCAGGATTCATCTACTTGGAGAGAGACTTGGAGAGTAGGCATATAACTCACCTCCCTGTATCCTTCAGGCCTCCCTTCCCTTCTGGTTTCCATTACCTCCCTGGTATGCTGAAACCCAGGAACTTCAACTGGGGTTCCACAGTTTTTCCAGAAGTCCTTGTAAATAAAGTCTCATTCTGTAAAATTACGTTTTCCTAGTCATGCATAGTAGTTTTACTTTTAGACAAAAAAAAAAAATTTGATTTTGTTTCTTCTTTACTCTTAAATTACATTAAATTATCCAGAAAAGTTTTCTTTGCTATGGGCAAATTGAAAACACACATTAGTTGATTTGTTCAGGGTAGAGTCTGGGATGGCTTTTTTATCTCTCCACATCAGACTCTCTCTAGAAAAGAGTCAGGAATATCCTAGGTCATCAAAGTCGAGGAGAATGGATGTATACAGTTTCTAGAAAAGAGATTTGCAACTATGTAACATAATTACTTGAAGTTCTTGAGTGGGCACTGGTCCAACCTGTTCCATGTGCCATGAGTCCTTCCAAAAGAGATTCAAACCAACTGAAAGACAGTAGCACAAAAAGCACACCCTTCATTGTGGGATGGACTACCTTCCCCCAAAGATACATTTATCCTCAATTAGGTAACTCTAAATATGAGTTCATTTGGAAGTAGGATTTTTGCAGATGTCATCAATTTAGATGTCATCAATGGGCATAATGATTTAGGGTGGGTCCTAATCCAATGACAGCTATACTTACACAGAGGGAAGAGGGGCCCAGAGATATAGAGAAAGAGGTTAGGTGGTGACAGAGACAAAGACTAAATGCAGCTGCAAGCCACAGCTGGCCATGAACCTCTGAAAAGAGTTAGGAAGCAGGAAGGGACAATTCTACACTGGCCCTTTCCAAAGGGAATCATGGTTCTTCTAAACATCATGACTTCAGACTTTTGGCCTCCAGATCCATGAGAATACATTCCCATTGTCCTAAACACTCCTGTTTGTAGTAATCTGTCATGGCAGCTGGAAGACATTATGATGACCTTCAAATTGCCTTGAGTCAACCCAGCTCATCGTTTTCTTCAGCCCCAGATTCCTCCAAGTCATTGGGATGTGTTCTGGGTCTGGAGATAAGGAAACATCTGGCTAGTGTTTTCACTGAGCACACATACACTGCAATCATTGCATTCTTCCATGCCTGGGCAGACTGGATTCTTAATTTTGTGGTACTAAATACCCTGGTTGCTAAGAGAAAACCGGAGCCAACTGGAGAAGCACAGTAGAACACACCAGTTCAAGGCTTAAGTGCTGGAAGCAGGAAGACAAGTTGGTGGATTCTAGCGCTGTCTGTCTGCTGCATCCTTAGACACCACTAACTCTTGCCATTTGCTGTGCCCTCTGGTTGACTCTTCACCTCACCTGGGTAATCCCCTGTGTAAACCAAGGTGAGTGTGCTGCTGGCCTTCTTAAACAACACTCTTGCTCTTCTTGTTTCTTCACAATTAAATTCCAAATTCTACCTCGAACAAACGTTTGTGATTTCCTTTCTCCCTATATCTCTCCACATCCCATATCTATATCTATATCTCTCCACATCCCATATCTAGTTACTCAGTTGATCATTGGGTGTGCCATTCTCAATGTCCTTGCCTTATCCTGGGTGTTCCTTCTTACTCTGTTTAGCAAACTCTTTTCCATTCTTCAAACCCTTGGTTCTCAAGAAGCTTAGTGGTAGATTCTGGGATCAGTTCCTACCACGGTACAAACAGAAACAATCATTAAATCCTAGATCCCTTATGCTTTTATATTCATTTTATTGTTGTGTTTATTACAAAGCATGTCACACTTTTTTTTTATAATAATCTGTTTTTCCAAACCAGCCAGGCTATAAGCTACAAAGAATAATAATAGCCTAGTGTCTTTTCATGTTGGGATTGGTTTCCTTTTAACACTCTGCAAAGTCTGCCACAAAATAGTTGGCAACTCCCATGGAACTTTCTAGTAGAACATTAACATTATAACATTGGTTAGCAGAGGCCGAGGCATGGACAGGGTGAATAAAGTCTAGGCAATGGGTGCTAAAGTTAGACACAAGTAAGATTCTGGTGTCCTGGTGTCTAGTAGGGCAGCACAGAGCACGATACTGTACTGGGAATTTTAAAAAGCTTAGAGAAAGAATTCTGAGTTTTCACCATAAAGACATGATAAAATGTTGGATCAAAGAAATGTGTTTAACCCAGTTTAAACATTATACAATAGATATACATGCATTGAAATATTATATAGTACCCCATTAATTCCTACAATCTTTTTATTTGATTAGAAACAAATGATAAGCAACAGTAGTTGTCTTTAGAATGGATGAATGAATGGATGGATGGATGGATGGATAGATGGATGATGGATGGATAGGTAGATGGATGGATGGATGGATGATGGATGGATGGATGATGGATGGATGCTCTGAGAAGATGAGGAGACTCTGAATGGAAAATAACCTGAGTTAGAACAGGGACTCCTCAAGGAAACAGTAGACTGGAGAAGACAGGTGAAGAAAATACTTTACAGAAAGAACATAGAAGGATTTGAGAAATGATAAGCCATGTGACACAGAACAGAGGGCAGGGGTTCTTTTTCAGCATTTTAGCAGCTCCTCCTCATTAGTCATGTAAAGGAAGTGAAACAGTAGGGAGAAAAGGGGAAGTGATAAATTACCTCTGTCGTCACCATATTTAACTCAGCTTTTAACATGTCTCTGGTACAAGACTGAACTGACATTTTCCCCTGACCTTTAGAAGAGACAGTGGGAAGGAGCCCAGAGTCCCAGCCACCACATGAGACTTACTAATAGCCATCTCCTTTCTTCTAGGACCCAGGGGATAAGGTTTACCTTTAGGTCTTTTTAATAGTCAGAAGGGGTGGGTAGTAGTTTGCAATCTCCTGGCTATCCTACCACCCTGCTGGTTAGCAAAGTCTGTGACTTCAGCCAGAAGAGCAGGAAGCTAAACTTGCAGCCTGTGCTTTCTTCCAGTGGCTGAGGTTGAACTGCAGAAAGAGGAGAGACAGAAGGAGGAAACCATCTTGCTGCTTTTAAACTTGAAGGGGGAAAAGCCAATTCTGGAAGCTACTCCTAGTCCCAGCCATTCCCACAGTGTGAACCGAGGACAAAGCATTTCCCAGTAGACGCTAGAAGCTGCACATTGTGGCAGGGGCTTCTGGGAGATCTGAACCTTCCAGAGTCCAGGTGGATCTGGGGTACCTGAAACTAAACAGTAGTAAAGAGCCCCCATACTCCTTCACTTTACAGTTTCTCTCACTCGTCAAAGGCAACCGAGAAGCTCAGCAACTGAAGGATTGGCTGGAAGACACATAGCTAAGAGAGGGCTCAGGGATAGTACTGACTGAATGAAATGACTGTATAGAATGAAAGGAAGCCTTGTAGCGTGGCCTATAAACCATCCCAGCCTCTCCAATCCACTGGCTTTCCCAGAATCCACTTCTCAAATGATCGTGTAGGAGAGGCACTAAGTTTGAATGTTGATAGCTTTACCAAATGTGTATGTTGTAGCTGGTATTAGTTACTCTTATGTTGCTGTGGTGGGGTAGCATAACCAAGGTACCTTATATATGAAGGAGTTGACTATGGCTCACAGCTTCAGAGAGGTGAGACTGTACCATGGCAGGGAGACAAGCGACAGGGAGCAGCCTTTGTCACAGCAAAGACCTCAAGTTCTCAAATCACACTCCAATGACATGCTTTCTTCAGTAACTCCCTCCTAAAACTCCCCAAGCAGCATTACCAAATGGGACCAAGTATCCAAACACTGGACCCTTTCAGGAAGCATTTCTCATTTAAGCCATCACACAACCTAATACCCACAGATAGCATTAAGAACTGGGTCCTTCAGGAAGTGATTTATTTGGTCATGAGTATTTTTCTCATGAATGGATTGGTACCTTTATAAAAGGTTGACACATTTTGGAGGTTTTTCATTTGTTTGGTTGGTTGGCTGGTTTTCAAATCATCATCTATAAGGAATAGGTCATCCCCCAAATACCAAACCTGCCATTGCTTTGATGTTAGACTTCCCTGTTTCCAGATCTGGGAGTGATAAATAATATCTGTGATTAATAAAATACCTAAAGTTTTATAATGGCTACCCAAATGCACCAAGGTGGGAAGAATAAGCATGTGACTTACTTTGCACAGAGCTCCAGATAACAAACATACCCTTAGCATCACCTCCATCCAGCAGTTGTCCAGGCTCCTCTACACCAGCGCCTCTCAACTTTCCTAATGCTGGGACCCCTTAACACCGTTCTACATGTTCTGGTGACCCCCATTCATAAAATTATTTCATTTCTACTTCATAACTGTAATTTTGCTACTGTTATAAATCATATTGTAAATATCTGATATGTGACCCTTTAAGGGATGTTTGGCCACGAAAGGGATTGTGGCTCAGGGGTTGAGAACCACTAGTCTACACTATTTCTTTGTGGTACCCAAAGATCACATGACTTCTATATAAGCTCCTGAAGGCAAGTACTTTTTATTTATGGCATTGTATAATATTTAAAGCAAATCAAAATTTTTCTTTTTAAATTTATTTCTCAGTGCCGAGAATTGAACCCTAGATCTTGTGCATGCCAGGCAAATAAATGATCTACCAAATTAAAATGTTTTATTTCAGTCACTGAATCTCAGAACTGGATGTCCAAAATGACCTGAAAAAAAAAATGGTTTCAGAGTACTGATGTCCAGGCTCCAGTCTGCAAAAGTCTGAAGTTATCTAGAGAAGATCTAGATGTTACTATTCCTCCAAAATCTCTCAGATGATGCTAATATCAAGCAGAAACAAAAATCCTTACAGGGGAAAAAAATATTTAAAAAAAAACTAATAGAAATGAAGACTCACTGTAGAACATTAATAGCTAGTATATTTTTCATGTTAGAATTTGTGTCTAGCAGAGACATGTGAAAGGTTTCCCACTTGGGTACCCATTTGGGAACTCAGGGCCACGAAGATGAACACTGTGTCTTCACCATATCAACTCAACTTTTCACTTGTTCATAGCCCACAGTCTGGTTTGAAGAAACAAAGTATTATAAAACAGTGCAGCTTGCTTTGTAAATATAGTGTAACAGAGGTGGCTTAGGGTCCACTGGCCAAGCAGGAAAACACTTCATTGGTAACCACAAAAATAAAAGACTTAGGTAAAAGACGGCAGTGCTCATTCTGGGTCACAAGATGTGAGTGGAGATTTGTCCTAGAGAAACTCTGACACTTACGTTAACTCGCCAGTTGAAGGTAAATCCAGGGCCTGGGAGTTGAGGAGTTACCCAGCATGCTCAAGTACTGGGTTCAAGGTCAAATAGCATGAAAGAGATAATAATAATACTGCAATCCCATACTCTATTTTTTCAGTCCTTCAGACTTGAAATGCTAACCGTATATGTTTAATATTTATCTCCAGATTCTGTCCATATCCAGTGTGCTTCTGCCACCACAGCTTACATGTTCTGACAGTAATGGCTGATGTCTCCAACCCATGGCAACCATCTTTCCCTCTCCTTGTGGTGATTTCAACAATTTTTAGCAATGCTAATCAGAACTTTAGATAGCACAAGTGTGCCAGCATTGCTCACCTTGCCCTGACTGTTTCCTCTACCACTGCACACAAGGTTTTCCTGAGTTAACAGATCATCTGTTTTATTCACTCTTATAGTTGAAATACACTGATCTTTAATAATTTCCAAATGCTCTTTCCCATGTGCCATGTGTGGAAATGTGCGGCTATTTTTGTCCTGAGATCTGCTTTACCAAGAAAGCCTCATATTCCATAATGCTATGTACCAAACATCACAGAGCTTATGGGTAGAAAACGAGGTTGAAGGGGTACAGTTTTGTAATCAAAACAGTGACCAAAATAATGACTGACACCTTTAGACATCACCTGGATCCAGTAATGCAGTATGGCTGGAGTTTGCTTTAAAGACACAAGATAAACACCGAGACACTACCGATAGGGGTGGAGTTCCAAACCAAGGAGGAAGAGCAACTGGCTCTAAACCAAGAACTGTGCAAGATGAATGATGTGACTGGTTACCCTCAGGTTCAAAGCTCATTTTATGAATTCTCAAAATACAGTTATTTCACAGGAAAGCTCTGGGAAGATGAGAAAGCCTCACATTAAACACATTGGTCTGGGACTGTCAAGTTGGCTCAGTGGGTAAAAGCCCCAAGTCTGACCAAACCTGAGTTTGGTCCTTGAGACTCACTTAGATTGAGACTTGTCTCAGAGGTCAAGCTACATCATCACCTGGCTTCTTACATTGTTGGGTGCATGGGTATCGTTTAGAAAGTAATTGATGACCCGTGGTTCTTGTAATCATAGACATGATTTACTCACATCTGTAATTTTCCATGACTTCTTCACATCAAAGTCTGCCTGAAAGATGTACAAATTCATGATGGACAATGACATTTTGGCAAAGAATGTTAACTAGAGCCTCCACTCAAAACAGAGAAGGTGTTGACACTATTAGTCTGCTTTTTTTTTTTTTTTTCTTCACTGTATATCCAGCAGATATGGCTACTGGCTTTAAATGTTCTTAATGCAAGAGGGTAAAGCAAAAAAGTTTTCTAAAACTAAAAACAAAATAAGCATGATGCTATATATGATGTGAACACTCTGTATACTTGAAACTGTCAACCAGAACAACTAATTCAGAAAGCAAAACATTGTGGATTTTAAAATGAAGAAAAACAATCCTTTGAGCATTTTAGTCAAAAGAAGAAATGAAGTATAATTATAAGATTTTAAACACAATCCTTTATGGCAGGAGAACCTGACCAATGTATTTAAAACACTGAAGGAAAAAAAATGTGAGTGAAAGATTTTATACCTAGCAAAACTGACTTTTTCAAATATGAATGGTACAAACTACTAAAATTTAGGTAACATAGTTTTATGAGTCTTTCCTGATAAATTTAATAGAGAACAAGATTCAAACACAAAAATCCCCAGAGAAATATTATCATAGGCTTAATAATGAACATAAAATATATGATTACTGTGTAACAAAAGATAGTATAACATATAGGGGTTATAGGCATTGATGATGCAGATATAACATCAATATTTTCTAATAGGAAGATGACAAAAACACACATTATATAAAAAGCCTATTTTCAGTGATTATATTGTTGGTATAAATACTTAGCCTAATATCTTCAGACTGTTGTGTGGTATAAAATAAAGCATATCCATTGATACAGGATTGTAGCAGGAGTGGGCTGAGCCACTTTGGCTCCCATTTTGTCACATGTGCGCACTTGCCCAGAAGCTATCTGGATTTGTGAATGGAAGACACACACACACACACACACACACACACACACACACACACACACACACATGCACGTGCCAGCTAATTTTAAAATGCCTTGGCTAGTCCAAAGCCTGTATAGTTCTAATCTTCCCCAAAGCTAGCACACATTTCTCTCCTATAATCCTGGTTTAATACCCTCTAATTCTATATTTTATCTTTGTTGCCTTGGTTCCTTCTGAGCGGCTCCCTAGTCTTTGCTGCCCAAGACACTTCTGGGCAGCCCTTCCGGGACCAAATTCCTTCTCACCTACATTTTGGATGATTTTCCTTCTGCAGCTCTAAATCTGATCCATCTCAAATCATGGCAATTCTCTATCTCCTTTTTTCCAGTTCCTAGCCCTGGCAAATCTAAAAGTCTCCCTCTGCTCAGCCATTGGCTGTACAGCAATTTATTATTACCCATCATAGCCAGCTGGGGACAGGCTTCCTTTAGCCTATGTGTGGTATACTGCAAACAGGTATTTTTGGTTAATACAATTAGCAAGAGAGCACTAGTCGATACACAGGATATTGTAATTATATCTTCTCTGTGCGTCTAAGAACCAAGATTCCTTGTTAGACTCAGAAAGAAGATACACAACATAAAAAGATATACAAACCCCCTATGTGAGAACTTTTAAGTAGAAATGAACAGTTTAAAACAGATTTTTATCTTTAAACATTCAGTTCACACACACACACACACACACACACACACCCCAACATAGAACAAAATGTATGCTGTTAGCATTCCTGGTGTTCAGGTTGTGGTTTTCCTTGAAAGGAAACCAGGGCTTTTGGGGGGGGGAAGCTAATTTCAAGTCATTAGTCATTTCAAATATGTTAAGGGGATAGGTGGGGGGCTAAAACACACATACACCCAAAGAGTTGTGGTTTATAGACAATTTAAAGCTTTTTAAACTTGCAATATTTTAAACATTTTTCTACAGTGAATCCATTTGAAGAACTGTAAGACCTTTCAACTAAAAAGATGGAGAACAGGAGTATATTATGAAAACACACATGTAAAAATAAATGTATTAAAGTATGTCTTTGCAAACACCATCAGTCACTAAAACAGCACATTTGAAATACTCTAAAGGAATCCTTCTCTGAAGGAGCTGCGTACACATGCGTCTTTCTTGGCAGAGAGATTCTTCAAGTCAATAGGCAGAAATGGCCCTGGGACCAAGTTAAGAAATTACAGCCCAGCATCGCCTGTGAGAGACATGAAGCCCTCCCTGAGCCGGCTACAGCCGGGGAATGAATCATACTCAGTCAGCTCCATGGGGGAGCAAGGGCAACACAGCAGAGGCATCTGAGACCTCAGCTTTCATGTCAAATGTGTATCTCTCAACTCCAGGGATTTGGAAGCTATAGATAAATGTGTTCCAGTACAAAATGGAAGAACATACCTCCCACCTGAAGTCCCCATCATAGCCACGGGGTAATCCTACCTTCCCTGGTCATCTGAGCAGGAAACGGGCAACCCACAGCGTCTGCAGTAAAATGTTTTTACAGAAAGTACTTCCAAGTGGGTTTCAATAACCACAACAGATTGCAGCAGTCAGAGCTGTAAAAGGACAGGTGGACAACGGGAAGACGAAGAGATTTAACTCTGCCTTCCACCCAAATTTTCTTTCCAACTCTATGACTGGGGACCTCTACTTCCTTTCTATGAAAACAAAGCCCGTCTCACTTGTGACCTTTTTCAGGAACGCAGTGAAGATTAATGAGAAGATGTTTATAAATACCTTTAAAACCCCAGAGCGAAAAGTAGTTGTGTAAGTGTGAAGTATTGTGTATGGAGAGCTATCTTGGAATTTACAAAAATAGAGGGAAGGGGTTCGAAAGGAGATTTCAACTCTTTAAAATACAGCACAGGTCGGTTTCTCAGTTCCTACCAGTGTTATGTAGGTCTCTGACTGCAAGGGACTGAGAGACCAGCAATTATCAAATGTAGGGCAGGGGCTAATCCCAACCTTCCAAGAAGGTCACGTCTGCCATGTCTGCATGTGAATGTGCCTTGTCTGCCACTGGAAGCAGAGCCAAGTGAAAATCCAGGAGTCCTTCCATGAAGAAATGCTCTAAGTTATTTGAGGATCCTGGGAGGTTTCTCAACCCTAGAATTTACAAGGCTATGAAGATGGATGTGGTACAAGCTGTAATCCTCAAACTCACCTTCTGAAACCACCATCAGTTGGACTGGAGTTCTGCCCGGAAATCTGCATTGTAATAAGTTGATTTTTTTTTTTTTATTTGCCCCAAACTCTAAGAACGAGTTTAAACTTTACAGTCTGGAGGTTCGTAGTGAATTGACAGATCGCTTGCAGAAGGCAGGCAAGTGATGAGGTTGTCTGAATTTGAACCTGAGTTCTAAGTTTTGCTATACCATAGCGGGGAAATATGACAGAAAGTGGAGAAAATTAGGCTTCCTGGGGCAGACTCTGCTTAGTCAGTCATTCATGTTCCCAGACTCCCAGATATGGACTACCTGTGACTGTGTGCTTAAATGGAGTGAATAAACATCCTATATTCTGGCTAATAGTGTATTCAGTAGACACATGTAGCTAATGAACATTTAAAATATCACTAATTAGAAATGTATTTACACTGATATATTAGATGATTTTATATAATATATGACATTATATTTTAATATATTATGCACTACTTCATGTTTTTATATTGGCTGTATATTGAAATGAACATTTTTGAAATTATGTTATTCACGTTGTTAAAATTAAATCTACCCAGTTTTTGTAAATATGTCTACCTGAAGATTTTTAGTTACTTACGTGATTTGTGTTATATTTCTATGGACAGTCCTGTTCTAGATCAGTATACTGTCTGAGTCCTAGTTTAGAAGACTCTTGATCTTGGAGCGTCCTCTAGTCCTCTGATTAATACTAGTGTGCCAAGATCTGGCCTTGGCACTATCTTAGCAAGGTGACCTCATTGTAATGGACCCTCAAGAGAGATAAAGAGTAAAGCAGGTCTGACCCAGCTCATTCATCAGTACAGAAAGTCTGCCAATGCAAATTTGCCTACAATATAGACAAAGGGTGGGAACCGCTTAGTAACTGTAAAGATAATAAAAACCCAATAGTATCTGGAGCTTGTGATAACTCTATTCTATATTGTAGTCTCTGTCTCTCGATATCTTGCTCCTTCCTAATCATGATGCAGAAGGTAGAAGGATGGGAAAGGACAAGGAGATAGGGATTAGACCAGGTGTGAACCCTCTGGTTTTCTCCTGTAGACCTGGGTCTGACAGAAATCTACCTGATCCTATCTGCGCTACCTTCAAAATACACTTTTGAAAAGTGTTTCTTTAACTCGAGGTGTCAAAACTCACTGTTTAGGTCCTTTTAATGGCTGGCCTAGATACCAAGAAAGATACAATTAAAGCGTTAGCAGACTTCCTTTTAAATCAGAACAAGCGGGGCTAAACTTGTGGGTTGTTGAGAGTTTGGTAAATTTTACACCTAGAGAGAGGTGTGAGGAAGGAAGGTTCTCACCTTGTTAACTGAGCTAGAACTGAAAATAAAGATTCAGATGAGCTCTGTTTGGCTGCTTGTATGCAATGGTTGCCCTAAAAATCCAAAAAGGACTAAAACACTCACCAGCCTCCATCTATCTATCCAGTGGGCTCATTAAAAGCCCTCCTACTTGTGATTTCTGACCAAAAAGTCCCAGAGACACCCACAAGGCCACTATCAAGCTCTCTGCTTGAATCTCACAAATTATCAGCTCATCCATACTGAAGTCTTTAGTTAGTGGCCATAGCAACCTTGCTTCATGACCCAAATTAGAGAAGCATCTTTACTCCACGCAGATGATACAGTGTGTGGTAGGGGAGAACAAGAGACTGACTCTTCAAACACCATTTGGCTCAGTCAGCCAACAGATGGAACTGGCCAAGACTAGAAATTAATATTAGATGATAGAGAAACTGGGCTTGCCTTGCCCAAATGACCTAACTCTCAGTATAGAACCCAGAGGAGTCGTGGGGTCCTACTTTTACTATTGTTTTAAGCTGATTGTGGCAACCTGGGTTAAGCAGAAATCAAGAGGAAAAATCGCAGCCATGCCTCCTAGCCACATAGGCTGCGTGGTGACAAGGTACTCCTCGGCTACACAGGTCAGAGGTCAAAACTCTTCCTTCATTCCGCCATTTTTGTTTTACTTATTGTGAATTTTTCTGACAGGAAATGGGAATTTGGTTGATAATTACCAGGCATACAGATAAGGTTTCCTCATTAAAGTCTCATAAAACCATGAAAATAAATCATTGCAAATGGGGAGAGAAAGACAATCTTCTGTTTAGACTTTTCCATGACCGCTCAGACCAATTATTTTTCATCTTGCAGCCAGCAATTTTATTCTCAGCTAGTGTAGGGTCTGATAATCATAGGAAAGAATTTAGAGACCTCACAGGACTTTTCTGATTTCAAGTTAATGGCTTGGTATGTCAAGGACATGCTGAGCCTGGCAGAATAAATTATGAGACCACAGCTGAAGAAACACAGAGAAGGAAGTCCATGTAATACACATCTGCAGATATGATAGAAACATAAATAAATATGACAGTTTTGAGAAAATCGACGGGGTCCATTTGGCCGGTCCTGGAAATCAAAGCTGTTTAGAGCTACAGGAACACTGATGGAACCCAATGAGATGCAAATAAAAGTCCAAACAGACCACTTTCTCCTTCTGTGGGTTCCACCCTTAAACAGTTCAGTCTCAACACTCTCTGTTATTGCCCAACCAAGCCACAGGGCAGGAGGTTTCCAGTTTTCCTACTGTGATTTCTCTGGTCTAAGCCTTATACCAAATGTTGTTACTATATCAACAAATATTAGTCATCACCCTCAAGGTCCTACATGTAATCTCCAGAGAAATCCCAGAACATAAGTAGGCTGTGGGCACTCCTGGTAGAGTGGGTGCTTAGAGCCACTTCATCAAACTGACTGACTAGAGCAGAGACAGCAACATACTGTACAGTCGCTTCATGGTTCCAGAATGAAGGGAGTCCATGTTATTCATAGAAAGTTGTTTGAATGGAAATAACCAAGCCATGCTGGTGGGAGGAAAGATGATCAAGTCTGCTCAGGACTGACGACTTTCCAGATGGTAAGGCTTTCAGCACTAAATCTGAACAATGGATGATAGGCATGCAAGTAGACCAGAGACATTAACTGAAACTCCAATGCTCAAGTCCTTCTTTTCCTAAGAGACTGGACTATTTCTTAAGCAGTGTCTACAAAGTACCTGAACGTAAGTGTCTTAGTTAGGGTTTTACTGCTGTGAACAGACACCATGACCAAAGCAGCACTCATAAGGACATTTAATTGAGGTTGGCTTACAGGTTCAGAGGTTCAGTCTATTATCATCCAGGTGGGAGCATGGCAGTATCCAGGCAGGCATGGTGCAGGAGGAGCTGAGAGTTCTACATCTTCATCTGAAGGCTGCTAGTGGAAGACTGACTTCCATGCAGCTAAGGTGAGGGTCTTAAGCCCACACTCACAGTGACACACCTACTCCGTGAAGGCTATACCTCCTAATAGTGCCACTCCCTCAGCCAGGCATATACAAATAATCACTAATATAGTATACTAAATATATATATCCAGGATCCTCATCTGAGAGCCCGTATGAAGTATCCCCACCCCATCTGCTGAGTCTGTTTTGGTGCTGCCTGAGTGTCTACAGGTGTGAGACCATCTAGAGCATGGATAGCCCAAACCCACAGTGCCACACCTACTTCAACAAGGCCACACCTACTCCAACAGAGCCACAGTTTCTAATAGTACCACTCCCTGGGCAGAGCATATACAAACCATCACAATAGGAGAATTTGGTTTAATCTGTCTACTTCTTTGCTTTTGCTGGAGAGTAGAAAATGAGGCATAAAATCTCCAAGAGTATAAAAGAGTTTAAGGGGGAGAACTGGCTATGTGTGGAAATATTTTGATCCTCCAATAGAAACCCAGTTGTTAACTGCGGCTCCTGTGTGTACCACTGAAGGTGTGGGTGATTTCTGAGTACATAGAGCCTCTGAATGCTTTGAGTTGTCTCCAGATTGCTGCCCTGCTGAACAGAGAACATGGCCCAGCAAATCTTCAAGGCTGACTATAGTAACACAAAGCATTGACCTGGTTACACAGGCAGCTGAACACAGCCATAGGCACTGGGTTTGTCTTTGAAATTTGAAAAGGCCAAGAAAGAGGAAAACCAGTAACCCAATAGTGTTAAAAATATGATAGGTGATTGGGGTGAGCACAGACTCATAGATTATGTTGATTATGTGCTCTTGCTGTGATACAAAACGTTATTTCTATTTCAGTGACTTTTCTATTCCTGTGGTGAACACCATGACAAAAAGCATCTTGTATTTTGGTTCATGGTTCAGAAGAGAGGGAGACATGGCACCAGGTGGCCAGAGCAGGAAGCTGAAAAATCACATCTTTATCCATAAACATGAAGAAGTAAGACAAAATTGGAAGTGGAGTGAGTTTCCTCACCCCATACCCAGATGGCACCAGCAACCAAGGACTAGTGGACTAAATGTTCGAATATGTGTGCCTATGGGAGACAGTTCTCATTCACGCTTCCACAAGACCTGCAACCTTTCTCTCAATACTCACAGTCTCAATTGAATCATGATTAAAACATCAAATTCCCACAGTGAATCCTACAGTGTGTATCTGACAAATGTTCCATGGTTCTTCCTGCCCTTGGGGATCATTGGTCTATATGGTCCATGAGGACAAAGGAAGCAGAGATGACTAACAGGGGTTGGAAAGCCCTATGAGTGCATATGGTGAATGATGACATCAGGACCAGCTGCAGGGAGGCAGATCAACTTCACATGGTATCTTAGTCAAGGTTTCTATTCCTGCACAAAACATCATGACCAAGAAACAAGTTGGGGAGGAAAAGTTTTATCCAGCTTACACTTCCACATTGCTGTTCATCACCAAAGGAAGTCAGGACAGGAACTCACACAGGGCAGAAACTTGGAGGTAGGAGCTGATGCAGAGGCCATGGAGGGGTGCTGCTTATGGCTTGCTTCCCCTGGCTTGCTCAGCTTGCTTTCTTATTGAACCCGGGACCACCAGCCAAGGGATGGCACCAACCACAGTAGGCTCTCCCACTCTTGATCACTAATTGAAAAAAAATGACTTACAGCTGGGTCTCATGAGGGCATTTCCTCAAGGGAGGCTTCTTTTTCTGTGATAACTCCAGCTTGTGTCAAGTTGACACACAAAACCAGCTAGTAAACTTGAGGTAATTCAAGGCTTATGTGATTTAGGGGATGGTGACAGAAACATCCATGTTGGACAAAGGTTGTTGTCTGAAGGCTTAGGGTACTGGAAGGCCTCATTAGCATGAGAAAGCACTTCCGGAATCTCAGGCACTAGCTGAATGGGTTCTTATTGGGAGAAAGGAAGTCGAAACTGTGATTTAACCAAGGCTAAGTGACATTCTGCAGGTAGAGGGTTTTGACTTCCTCAGACAAGGTTGGAGAAGGAGAAGCTCTGCCAATGAAGGGAACCCTCCATATTGCATTGAGCCCCAGAAGGCTATCCGATCAATGGTAGACTTCAACCTTAATTAGCTAAGTTTTCCCACAGTGTTCCTCAAAACTGCCCAGGTCATCATAACAACAAGAGTCTAAAGGAAGTATCACAGGTAGGAGGACCTTATGAGGACAAGATGGATAAATGTAATGTGACATCTTAGAATGGGTAAAAACTTAAGAAACTAGAATAAAGCATGAATTTGACTTACTAACACTGCATTAGTCTAGTTCATTAACTACTACAATAGTGCCACACCACTCTAAAGTATTAATAATAATAATAAGGGAAATTCTGTGATGGGCCTGGGGATAGGAGGAGCTCAGAGTTATCTCCTTCACTTTCCTTAAGCTATCCTAAAACTATTCTAATAGTAAAAAGACAAATGCAAGGCACTAATGATAATTTATTGAGTAGAAGGAGGCATCAAGAATAAAGTACTTCTATACCCTTGAAACATGAAAGCTATTATAGGTAAATGTAAAAGTTCTCCCACACACGTGTGTATTGAATACTTGGGCCCTGGCTGATGGTGCTAATTAGGTAGGCTCTGGAAATTATGGCAGGTAGAACCCAGGAGGAGGTGGCTTTCTATGTGTGGTGGCTTGAATAGGAATGGTCCCTGTAGGTTCATATATTTAAATGTTTAGTCACAAGGGAGTGGGACACTTTGGAAGGATTAGAAGGATGACAAGGTGTGGCCTTGTTGGAGGAAGTGTGACACTGGGGGTGGGCTCTGAGGTTTCAAAACCCCATGCCAAGCCCAGTCTCTCTCTTTCTGACAATGACCAGGTCATAGCTCTCAATTACTTGTCCAGCACTGTGCCTGTTGCCATGTTCCCCACCATGATGATAATGGACTAAGCCTCTGACACCTATAGGCAAACACTTTATAAAATGTTCTCCTTTATAAGAGTTGTTGTGGTCATGGTGCCTCTTCATGGCAATAGAACAGTGACTAAGACACTAGAGATGTATACTTGATCCCTTGTTTCCTCCCTCTACTCCCTCTCCCTCTCCCTCTCCCTCTCCCTCTCCCTCTCCCTCTCCCTCTCCCTCTCCCTCTCCCTCTCCCTCTCCCTCTCCCTCTCCCTCTCCCTCTCCCTCTCCCTCTCCCTCTCCCTCTCCCTCTCCCTCTCCCTCTCCCTCTCCCTCTCCCTCTCCCTCTCCCTCTCCCTCTCTCTCCCTCTCCCCCTCCATCTCCACCTCCACCTCTCCCCCTTTCTCCTTCCCCCTCCCCTCCCCCTCCTCCTCACCCTCCATCTTCACCTCCCCCTCTCCCCCTTTCCCCCTCCTCCTCACCCTCCATCTTCACCTCCCCCTCTCCCCCTGTCCCCCTCCCCGTTCTCCTCCCTTCCCCCTCCCCCTCCTCTTCCCCCTCCCCCTCCCCTCCCCGTTCTCCTCCCCTCTCCCCTCCCCTCCCCCTCCCCTTTCCTCTCCCTCCCCTCCCCCTCCTTCTCCCCCTTCCTGCCCGTCTCTCTGTCTATAATGAGGTAATGAACCTTACCTTACCTCCTAACATGATTCTCTGCCAAAGTGCATAGGAACAAGCAACCATGAACTGGACTGCCTGAAACTCTGAGTTATAATAAACTCTTCCTCCTGTAGTTTGTTTCTACCAGGTATTTTGTTACAGCAATGAAACAAAATACCTAACTCAGAAAACTGGTAACATAGAAGCAGTGTTCTTAGCTGTGATTAAACTGACCTTGTGATTCTTAGGTCTTTGAACTGATTTGTGAGAAGAATTTTAAGAGAGTTTGGAGATAGAATCAAGAGAATCCCTAGAAACCTGTAAGCAGTGCTTATTGGGTCCTTCTAATAAGAGTTCAGGTGCCAATAGAAATGCAGAAAGTAAAGCTTGTATTCAGGTGGTTTCATGTAAGAACAAGCATGCTAAGGGGGATTGGCCAGGAGCCATTTATGTTCCGTTTTGACGAATAACTTGTCTATACTTTGTCCTCGTCCTGAGACCTTTACATGAGTCTGAGTTTAATCTGATAGAAGGATTTTTCAAGGGAATCTGGCATTCAGAGAAAAGCACAGTGACTGCTATCTGTGTTGGGCCAGATTTATAGTCAGAATCAGTACCTAAAAGTAGAACAGAAAGACTTAAAAGACTTTCAGTTTGGTTAGAAAGTTAGAGGCCATGTTGGGGCTATGGAAGGCATAATTTCTGAAGTGGTTAGAACCATTTTTAAAGAGCCACATATAGTGAAGACTCCCTGCAGTTATCTCAGGATCTGAGTGGGCCCGACCTATGGCCGGCTTGCAGCTATGAAAGGATAAAGTCAACTTGACACTGTTTCCAAAACAGATAAATCCATAAAAATAGACAGAAACTGAGGTGGAGTTGGTAAGGAATGTTACAATGCCACTTAATAGATACAGGTTCATTTTTGGTGCTGATAAAATAAAATATTTGAGGCTCTGTAGAGGAGAAGATTGTACAACATCGTGAATGTACTGGACACATGACAGTTTATAGGTGCTATGTGATTTTTTTACCTAAGTTAAAAAAAGAACTGAAAATAAAATAATTTAAATAAAATATATTCATTAATTTTAAATTGTGAATAAAATATACTTATTAATAATTTAATAAATATAAATTATTCATTATAATTTATTATATAAAATTAAATTGTTCTTTTTTAAACTTTTAAAAATTAATTACTTTATTTATTTACATCTCAAATGTTGCCCCTTCCCAGAGTTCTTTCTCCCATCCCCACTCCTCTTTGCCTCTGAGAGAGTGCCCCAACCCTGGGGTATCATATCTCTACAGGATTAGGTGCATCCTCACTGACTGCGGCCAGACAAGGCAGCTCACTGCTACATAAGTGCTGGGCCCTTGGACCAACCCATGTATACTCTTTGATTGGTGGCTCAGTCTCTGGGAGCTCCCAGGGGTCCAGGTTAGTTGGGTTTCCTGTGGGGTTGCCATCCCTTTCAGTTCCTTCAATCCTTCCCCTAACTCTTCCATAAGAGTCCCTGATCTCAGTCCGATGATTGGCTCTAAGTATCTGTCTCAGTCGCTGCTGGTAGAGCCTCTCAGAGGACAGCCATGCCAGGTTCCTGTCTACAAGCACAACATGGCATCAGTAATAGTGTCATGATTTGGTACCTGCACATGGGATGGGTCCCGAGTTAGGCAGGTCACTACTGGATGGCCTTTCCTTCAGTCTCCTCTCCATTTTTGTCCCTGCATTTCTTTTTGACAGGAAGAATTGGGGGTTGAAAGTTTTCTAGGTAATTTGATGTTCCCATCCCTCCACTGGGGGGTCCTGTCTGACTACTGGAGGTGGTTTCTTCAGATTCCATATCCCCACTGCTAGGCATTTTGGCTACTGTCACCCATATTGAATCCTGGGAGCCTCCCCCATCCCAGGTCTCTGGGACTTTCTAGAGGTTTCCCCACCACCAACCCTAGCAGCTGCATATTTCCATTCATTTTCCTGGCCCTCTGGGTCTCTATCCTGTCTCCCCTTCCATCCCTGATCCTACCTCCCCCCTTATCCCCTACTTTTACCCTCTCCCACCCAGGTGCCTCCCATGATTATTTTGTTCCCCCTTCTAAGTGGTATTGAAGCATCCTTACTTGGGCCTTCCTGCTTGTTTAACTTCTTGGGGTCTTGTGGGGTGTATCTTGAGTATTCTGTACATTTTGACTAATATGCACTTATCATTGAGTAGATACAATGTATGTCCTTTGGGGTCTGGCTACCTCACTCAGGATGGTATTTTCTAGTTCATCCATTTGCCTGCAAACTTCCTGATGTCCTTGATTTTAATAGCTGAATAGTATTCCATTGTATAAATGAACCACATTTTCTATATCCATCCTTCAGTTGAGGGACAGCCGGGTTACTCCAGTTTCTGGCTATTATAAATAAAGATGCTATGAATATAGTGGACCACATGCTCTTGGGGTATGGTGGAGCATGTTTTGGGTACATACCCAAGAGCTATATATCTGGGTCTTCGGGTAGCGCAATTTCCAATTTTCTGAGGAACCACTAGATTGATTTCCAGAGTGATCCTACAAGTTTGCAATCCCACCAGCAATGAAGGCGTGTTCCCCTTGCTTCACATCCTTGTCAGCATGTGCTATCACTTGAGTTTTTGATCTTAGCCATTCTGATTGGTGTAAGGTGGAGTCTCAGAGTCGTTTTGATTTGCATTTCCCTGATGACTGTGGCTGTTGAACATTTAATATATATTATAACTTATTATATAATAAAATTATAATTATATAATGATAATAAGCTGATGGGTTTTTTTTTTTTTTCCCACTTTTATCGTCATCAGAATCCTGGATGCGTGTGGGGAAAAAAAAAGGCTTGGGGATCCCACGGTTCCTCCCGCCATGCTGTGGGTACTCGGCTGGAAATGCTCTGGGTTCCTCCAGCTGGAAGTTGGTCCCAGATGCTCATCAACTAAAAGCCTCTCACTGGCTCCTCACGGTTCCTCATAGCGGCGCGGCCCCAACACACGAGGAAGCCCTTGGGTTTCCAAAACCGGTTTATTCACATGGCGGATCGTGGATGGATCTGGATGCATACCCCATCAAACCCAGGATCGACCTGAGTTAAAAGGGGAGGGGAGAAGGGGGGAGGGGCTGGGGAGGAATGTTTAATTGGCTCCACCTCTGGCCTTCAGGTACCTCATTAGTATGTAAATCTCTCTAGGGCCTGTTCGCTCCCTCCACCTGTGTACATGACTGAAGGGTGGAGGTGGAATGGAGATTAGACCTCCTGTTAGGCCCGACAGATGCGGATCTTTGGAGTGAGATGGTAGAGGTGAGAAGCTGCCTCCGTGGGACCCAGGTATGGAGACGAGTCAGGATGAGGAGGAATGAGCTCATTCTGAAGAGACAGAGAGGAAGCACTTTGGAAACTTGCAATGATGTTGGCTGAACATTGAGAAGCAAGAGGTAAGAGGACAGTCGCTCATCCGAGGGGGTCAGTCAAGCCAAACACAGCTGGGTGGGGTGAGTCCTAGCAGGGAAGGGGAGGCCTCATCCAAAAAGGAACATTTTTACTTTGTTAAATCAAAATTTAAATTTTTAAAAAATATTTATTTCTTTTTGTACATGGGTCTAATTTTGTTTATGCATTAATTATTGGGCAAACATTTTTGCGTTCATTTTCTTTTTAAAACTTTTTTTCCTTCCTATGCTTCCTCAACTTTCTTCCTTTGGGCTATAGTCTTAGTTGAATTTCTACTTTATCTTCTTGGTTTTGTCTTGTAACATCTCTTGTGTTCTTGTCTTTTATTCCTCTCTTTACATTTACCTCATTTTTCAGATATTTTCTTATTATGGGAAATGTTTAAATATTCTCTCAGATCATCCTCTTTTCTTTCCCTGTTCATAATGTTCTCATTTGTTCCTCGTATTCTCTTCCCCTTCTGTTACTTAACCTGGCTTCTCTTCTATTTTTCTTCATTCTCTGCCTCCTTCTATCTCATTCATTCACGATTTCCACGTTTGCCCGAAGTAATTTTGACCGTCACAACACACTCAGCATCAGCTTTGCTGATTTCTGTTCCGTGCTCTCGGTGGTGCATTCAGGGACTTTCCCTGCTCTAGGTGTGTTTCTGTGCCTTGTATGGCTGAATGCTGTTGTCGCTCTCACACGCTACTCGCTACTCGAGGCTCATCTTCTCTCACTGATGGTGTTGCTAATGAAGATCTTAACCGCAGGCTGCTCAGCCAGGAGAGCCCCACACGCACCAGGAGACCCCGACATCAACCTCAACTGATATGCAAATCATAACACAGAAAAGGAAGAAGCAGGAGGATCAGGGTAACACGGTTCCTCTAAAGTATCCTAAGCCCTCACTTACTGAATTCAGAGATCCTCAACAGGTAAGATGCTGGGCGAAGACTTTAAAAAGCTTACTAGTGAAAATGATCAGTAGCTTTAGAGAAGATGCAAGACACATAAGCTAATTTAATCCAGGAATTAGAGAGGGGGGAAATGGCAAAATAAATACAATAAATAATACAATACATAAGAATCCATAAGCTGTAAAGAATCTAGGTAAGGCAAAAACACAGAGAATCTATTAAATATAGCAAAAACGTCCTAAAAACTGAGAGCCAAGGATGGAGATTAACGATCCGTAAATAAAAGCTTCCTCAATCAAGCTTTCTATTGCTGTGATGAAACCAAAAAGCAAGTTAGGGAGGAAAAAGTTTATTCAGTTTACTCTTGATGTGTTTTATAAAAAGATAAAGATACGGGATATGTTTTGGTGGATGTATAGAAAGGTATGGGGAAGGGGATGCCTCCTCCTCCTCTTCTTCATCTTCTTCTCCCCTCCCCCCACCCCGCCTTTCTCTGTCTCTATAACACTCTCAACTCCCCTCCCCATGTCCTGAATAAACTCTATTCCATACTATACCTTCATCCATGTAGAGACAGAGAAAGGCGGGGGGGGGGGGGGAGAAGAAGATGAAGAAGAGGAAGAGGAGAAGAAGAGTAGAGGCGGGTCTTGAGCACCTGGAGAGAAAGAGGGGAGGGGAATGGGGGGAAAGGGGGGAAGGGGTGAGAGAACAGAGCAGAAGCAAGAAGACAAGAGCAAGAGAGAGCAGAGGGGGCCAACAGCCCCTTTTATAGTGAGTCAGGCATACCTAGCTCTTGCCAGGTAACTGTGGGGCAGAGCTTAGACAAAATGATAACTCTTCCAAGTTGCTATTCAACACCAAAGGAAGCAGGACAGGAAATCAAGCAGGGCAGAAACCTGGAGGCAGGAGCTGATGCAGAGGCCATGGAGGGGTGTTGCTTACTGGCTTGCTCTTCCTGGCTTCCTCAGCCTGCTTTATTATAGAACCCGAGCCACCAGCCCTCCTTTATTGATCACTAATTGAGAAAATACCTCACAGCTGGGTCTTACGGAGGCATGTTTCTCAACTGAGGCTCCTTTCTTTCTGACGACTCTAGCTTGTGCCAAGTTGACATAAAACCAGCCAGGATAGAAGCCATTAAAAGCTACTGAAGCTATTCCATTGTCTAACAAAGTAGACATCAGACCCGACCGCTCAGAAGACATGAAGGGGGTGAATACTAAAATGGGAGGGGACACTTCATCAAGAAGATGTAACGTTTTTCACTATTTATTTTTAATTACGTGTATGTGGGTGGATGTGTGCACATGAATGTGGAAGCCAAAGAAGACTTCCTTGGCTGGATTCCTTGGAGCTGGAGTCTCAGGCACTTGTAAGCCACCTACATAAGTGCTAGAAAATGAACTCGGGTCATCCGGAAGAGCAGTAAGAGCAGTAAGAGCTGAGTCCTATCTCTAGTACCCTAACACGTTTTAGTTCAATTTAACGTGTACGAGTGTTTTACCTCCATGTGCTTCTTAAATGCCTGGTGTCCCTGGTAACCAAACGAGGGTGTTGGATCCCATCAGAGGCTGCAGTTACCCACAGTAACTGTAGCCACTGTCCAGGTGCTGGGAACTGAACTCAAGTCCACTAGAAGAGCATCCAGTTCTCATAACTACTGAGTCATCTCTCCAGTCCCAAGATATAACAACTTAGATACTATAAACTGAATCCTGGAGCTCCCTGATTTAATAAAACACACAAAGGCATGAAAAATCAGGTCCAGGTCCAACAACAGTAGAAGACGTTGGTACCCATTCTCATCTTTTGACACATCTTCCAAACTAGAAATTAGCAGCAACAATGAACCTAATGCTTGAAGGAGTTCCTACTGTCATGCTGGTATGACAAGCTCTGAGGCACACCTCTGAGGCCTTCTGTAGTCCACGGGGAGTCACCTCTGCCACATAAAGGACTATACCATGGTGCCAGTACTGAGGCCTGACTCTCTCAAGTTTCTCCTCTGTCTCCCAAAAAGTGGCAAACCATCTGTGGCAGAAGTTTAAGGCCAGTCCAGGTTTTTGCCCTGATTTTCATTCTACTGCTATGGTAAACACCACATTCTAAACAACCAGGGGAGAAATGGGTTTATTTTTCTCAGGCTTACAGCCCATCCTAAAGGGAAACCTGGTCAAGAACTCAAGGCAAGAACCTGGAAGCAAGAGCTGAATGTTGCTTACTGGCTTACTCCTTGTGTCTAGCTCAGCCTGCGTTTTCATACACGCCGGGAGGGACCACCTGCCCATGGGAGGCAATGTGCACATGGACTGGGCCCTCCCAGATCAATTATTCATCTCAGAAATGTCCCAGTATCTTGTCTAGCATCCAGCATGATAGGACTTTTTCTGGATTGGGGTTTCCTCTTCCCAGATGACCCTGACTTGTGTCAACTTGACAAACACTGACCATCAGGGCTTCCAACCAACAGCACTGAGTCAGAACTCTCTCGACGGCATTCCTTCCAAGAACAAAGATGGGAACAAGCAAATCCCAAACAAGCAAGCAGAGATTTCAACGGTTAAGTAGCTGCCAACAAAGTCACTTTTCAGGATAGGTTTCCATCTCTGTGAAAAGGTCCACCCTTCCGAGTTGTCAACCCAGGAGTCATTGGTACTTTATAGATCTGACCCTTGGATGCATACCCTTTTGTGAGAGTGTATTTAATGAGAAATACCTTAGTGAGGAAGAAATACAAGAACAAATGAGCTTATCCATTTGTCACGAAGCTAACTATGTTCCATTTTAGAATTTAGCCTTAACGTGGACAATGTACATTCCTCTTTCTGAGAGGAGGCATGTGGCATCCTATGTCCTTTATTTTATGAGAGGGCCATAATAATAGATGACAAGGTTCTTAAATGTCTTTTCTAGCTAAAATTAAATGTGATAATTTCTGTCAACCCCTCAGTTTTTACTTTGCCTTAATTGGTCAAAGTTTAGAATCTGAGAATCTTTGCATTGTTATTTCTTTGGAAATAGTAGTACATTAGACCTCCAGTTAAATTCTGGAGAACTCGAGGAACATCCTCATGGGTGTTTACCAGGATGAGATTAATCTGTCATAGTAACAGATTAGGCTAAAATTTTTAGCATTTTTATATATGTATATACATGTGTATATACATGTAAATATGTATATGTGTGTATATATACGTATGTATACACACAAACATATATACACAAACATATATATACATACATACACACATATATAGATTATTCACAGGAAGCTGTACTGCACATGGTCACACACACACACTATTCATAGGAAGATGTACTGTATATAATCTCTCTCTCTCTCTCTCTCTCTCTCTCTCTCTCTCACACACACACACACACACACACACACACACACACTATTCACAGGAAGCTGTACTGCACATGGTCACTCAGGGACCCTAGCTTATGAAGCCTCATCATCTTGTAGCTTCTTTCACAGAGATTTCATCTCCCAAATGCCCTAAAGATATGGTGAAACGAGAAAAGCCAGAGAAGCATTGAAGGGCCTTCAGGGCAAGGCCTTAACACAACAAACTTTACTTCTACATGCTTTTCTTTAGTTAGAACTTGACTGCCTAGGTCCAAACAGGAAAAAAAAAAAAAAAAAAAAAAAAAAAAAAAAAAAAAAAAAAAAAAAAAAAAAAAAAACTGGAACACATATACATGATGAATTCTGTGGGGAAGGTCAATTAACAGGTAAGATGGCAAAGCACTTTGATTTCTAGGTTCAAGTGTTAGCCTGTGACCCTACAGACATCAGAGAAATATCAGGAGACCAGCAATATTAAAAGAACTACTCCACAAAAATTTAAACTAGTGCCAGCAAAAATGATGAGCTAGGGGAAGGGACCAGAGTCAGGGAGACCAGTCCACAGATGTGGTCACAGTCTCAGCATTTGGTAACAAGACCTGATTTGTACAAAGAGAATGAAAAAATGAACATTAAAACTTCAGTATATCAGTTACATGGAATGTCAGAATTTTCAGTACATTAATTACATAGAATGCCAAGATTGGAAGTTCAGATTTTGGAGTGGAGAGAGGTGAAATCGGAAACCAAGAGAGCTTGACAAGGAAAGAGAGACCTGCCTAGTGTTGGTGCCTCTCGGCAGTTAGCAGTGCTAGTGAGCAGTCAGCCCCCTCAAGGAAGAAGAAGACAGGAAAGACCAGGCTAAGCTTTGGCAAGACTGCTGTTTGGAAAGGATTTACACAGACTTGTGATTAAAAAAATAAAATAAAATAAAGGGACTGAAAATGAAATATCTCCTTTTCTACCTCAATTTGGGATTTTGCATTTTCTAATTTGTATATGGTTAAGTTACCTTATCTTTGTTAAAAAAAAAAAAAAGATTATAAAGTAACATTTCAGTTTATGAGAAAGAAAAGGATTTTTCTTCCCCATCAAATGTAAAAGCAATAGTGCCCCTGGAAATGGTAAGGATTCTAGATATGTGTCTCCTGTCTCACACACCTCTCTTGAGAAGCAACATGCCACAGGAATTGGTCCTGCAGGGTTTCTGTGAGTAACTACCTCATACTCAATACCACAAACACACAGCACTGCTCTGGGCAGCTCTCCAATAAATCTCTCTGTCAGTCTTTATGAAACCATTCTCTGATAAATCAAAGACTAATAAATTCTATTTATAATAGAAGATGCAGTCTTCACTGGGTGATATAGATTTTTTTTTAATTTTTTAAAATCTTTTAAAACTCTAATCGCCAAAATTATTTGATGAAGCCACCCTTTAAAAGTAGGCATAAAAAGATGTGTGTGTGTGTGTGTGTGTGTGTACACGTGCACACATGCAAGGAATGGGTAATTTTTTAGGACTATAAATGAATAAGCACAAATCTACACGTATTTTTAGCAAAGTCTGGAAGTGTGTATTGCATGGCTGAAGGAAGTTCCATTTGTGTATGAAGAATGACATCCTATTAAACACACACAGTATTTTCACATCTTGTTTGACAGCCACAATCCTCAGGTCACCGTCGTAATCTCCTACATCAACAATGTGATAAAAACACGTGATTTTAAAAATGGCCAGGGAGAGCACAGCACCACGCTTTGGAATTCACCAGACGAGGGTGCGGAAGTTGAGTTTGCCACTCACTCCTGAATGACTCTGGCTGTGTCACTGGGCTGCATTTTGTTCCTCTCCTGTGAAAGGTTGCTAATTACTCTCACCTAAATGGATGCAGTGATGATTGACAGATTTGAGCAGGTACAAGATTTACCCTGTAACCATCTATAGAACATGTGGATAAAGAGAAGAGGAGCTTTCTTCAACAAACCAACCTTATAGACAAAAGAGTACAACTCAGATGTTTCTGTATTAGGGAGCAGGGGTGCCACACATGCAATGAATATTTCCTGCAGCCCTGAGCCCCGGACGCTTCTGGCAGGAGCTGAGGGTTAGCTTTTTGACTCAGTCACCTGCATCTTGGAAATTTGGAAGGAGAATGACAGCAATCACAACTACTAGCCTCGTAGTTTGGCTATAGTGAGCCCTGGAAGATAGGCTAAGAAATAACTATTTTGGAGATGTCGTTGCTGGGGCTCTGGTGGGACTTACCCATCATTCCCTACGCCAGGATTCTGCCGCTCCAAGAGGGTTCACCTTTCTGCTTCTGTGTCCCTCTAAATACCCTACTGTCCACAGGCTCTGCCACTGCCTCTATTTTGTTCACTGTAGAAGAGATTACTGGCATGGGACACACCCAAGGGCTTGTGTTACTGTTTCACGCTACTATAATGAGATACATGAGGCGATTAACTTACACATAGAAAAGGATTGTCTAGCTCATGGGTTTACCAGGTCTTGGTCAAGAGTTAATGGATCTATCATTTTGTGCATCTGGCGAGGGCAGAATATATTGGGACTAGAACACATTCACAGAGCAAACAACTTATATCCTGAGCCAGGAACTAGCAGGGAAGACAGAAGGCTAGCCATCTATAATCCTCTGGGGAACCTGTTCCTAGGAACCTGAGAGCTTCCCTTAAGTTCTATCATCTTTCACCAGCATTGCTCTGAGAACATAACCTTTAACACATGGGCCTGTGAGGAAGACCCATGTAACCACAGAAACATACTCAGTGTGTGTCCTCAGACTGCAATCACCTGCCTCTTCCTGATGGTGGCAGGTTAAGGGGATGTTCAATTACGTGGTTTTTAAAAGTAAGTTTGGGGCCTAACAAAAGCCTGAAACTTCCAGGACTCCTTCTATTCCTCAGTGTGAGACCATTGATTCAGATCAGAAGACACCATAAAAAAATTAGCCACCAACTTCTCTTAGCTCGTAACGGACAGCACTAAATGCAGCAGATCGGAATGTTAACAATTCATCTATCTCAAATTCTGACCAAAGTATTCTTTATAGTAAGATGTGTGAAATAAGACTCTGTTGCAATATAGAATTATAACAATTGCATGATTCCCCATGAAGTAAACAATACCTTAAAGATTTTGGAAACTGCTTCTTACCAGTTAACACTGGGATCTGGCCAGTCAACACTGGGATCTGGTGGGGTTTTTTTCTTTTTTCTTTTCTCTTCTTTTCTTTTCTTTTCTTTTCTTTTTTCTTTCTTTCTTTCTTTCTTTCTTTCTTTCTTTTTTTTTTTACATTTTCCCACTTGATTTTTTTTTTCAGTTCCAAAGGTATGTGCATACAATGTAATCAATGTTAATTAAGAAGATGAGTTTGAACATGCCTCTGGTGTGATTCAAATCAATATGGGAAATCTCAGGAAGGGGAGGAACGGGGTGTAGTTTAATTAAGGCACATGGAATCCTGTATGAAGGTTTGATGGAAGAAAGACAACAGACCCCAAGGCCTGTCAGGCAAGAGCTCATCGAATGGTCTTGTCGTAAACACGACTTGGTGAAGACACTCAGTCCCAGACTCAGACAGAAAGGGTAAGACTGAGGGATGGAGCCCGAGCAGAGACACGAGTAAGAGAGAGAGAGAGAGTCTCAGCCGTGGGGGTGACTACTGGGACTCTTTTTTGGAATACAACCTCTCCTAAAAATCTCACTTCTTTGTGCTCCAAATCCTTTGCTCATCAGACTACTTCCTGCTTGCTTAAGTCTGTCTGTTTTACTTACTTACTTACGGCCCAATGGTAAGACCTTTGCTGTGTAAGGGTGAAGACAGAACTCTGGACATCCTGCACTCACACAAAAGCCATGCAGTCATGGTGGTCACTAGAAATCCCATCACTTGAGAGGTAGAGACAGGGTGACCCCCAGGACAAGCAAGCTAGCTAGGTTGGTGAACTCCTTGTTCCAAAAGAGGCCAGGCCTCAATAAAGTAGAGAGTGATGGAAGAAGAAGCCGAGGTCAACTCTGTATATCTACTTACAGCACATGTGCTCTCAGACAGGTGATCTGTCCCTGTCCCTGCCCCTGTCCCTGCCCCTGTCCCTGCCTCTCTTCCTCCCCTTGCCCTCACCTCTTACACACACACATACCTTAAATAAAATAGCCCTGGAAAAGGCAAGCGCTGCCTGGAAAGCTTTATTTGGGAAATGCTACCAAGTACTCACCTTGAAACATCACCAGAACCTCGTCTCCATTTCTTCTCACCAGACCAGAATCCTCTTTTGGCTTCAGAGCAGCTTGGAACCTTGGGATGCAGTTTGTAGGAAGACGAACAGCAAGAACAAAAACTGACTCTCCCATCTGAACCGTTCTTTAAACATTTCATGCTTCTGATTGTCTTTGCTGTACAATCTCCCTTAATTAAATTTAAAATCATGATCTCCGCTCACTTTTCAAAGACTGTAAGAACTGAGCATCTAAGCATGCCTGATTGTGTATTCCCTTCTCAAAGCTGTTTCTTGGTGAAATGGCTTCCTTACTTCCCACTGTATGGCCAGCGAATTATCCTGCCCTTTGTAGGAGGTACCACAGTGGATACATCTCTGGTAGAACTTGAATCCTAGTCCACATATGTGAAATGTCACATATAGAGTCACTGCTTTGGCCCCTTGGGGAGAGAGCTAAATTAATTACCCTGCTTCTGGCATAGAGAATGATGAAAGTGACAAGCACAAAGAGGATGTCAAACTGTCTTTTTAAGCTGACACCTGGGTCGGAAATTCGAGGAATCTGTGACACTTGCCATTAAATGCCTGAGACTGCGGAACACAAGTTCAGACAGAGCTAATTTAGAAATTATTGTCAGAACTCGCGAAGGATTGGTCATAACAGGAGATAGAGAAAAGTCTCCAGAGCAAAAAACCCCACAGAGGGACCAAGTTCATGATTTTCCCCCCTTGGGGAAACAAACAGAAAAGTCAAGGGTGATGGCTTTATGTAAAATCAAAGTCACAAAGATTCAAAGACATGTATGGTTAAGAATTTGCAACAATAGAGCTGTTTGTAGAAATGAAGACCTATTTCTTGTTTTAAAAATATTATCTCGGGCAAGGACGGAGAAGTAGGCTCAGATATTTTGGTCATCCTGATCAGTGTAATCCTTAGAAACAGTGGTCACAGGAGTGTTCACAGAGCTTTGTTTATTGTCTTGCTTGTTCCTTGACTATTTGCACGTATTGTAGTGCTAGTTCCTCAACCTAGAACTGACCTTAATACTTGCAGGTAATTAAAATGGTATAAAATCAAAAAGGCAGAGGGGGATGGGATGGAGGTTTTCTAGGGAGGGGAAATGGGGAAAGGGGATGGCATCTGAAATGTAAATAAATAAAATATCCAATAAAAAGAAAAGAAAAAAAATTATCTGTGAGTGTTTTTGCCAGAGAGAACGTCAGATCTCCGGGAACTGGAATCGCACACAGTTGTGATCTGCCGTGTGGGTGCTGAGGATGGAGCCTGGGTTCATTCGGTGCAGCAGTTGGGGAACTTAACTGGTGAGCCACGGGGCTTCTATTTCTATAAGGGAGCGAGGCAAAACTTTACTTTCCAGATCTCCCCTCTAGCCATGTGTTTTGATGAAGGAGGAGGAATGCCCCTCTCCCTAACATTGTCTGTTCACTCAGCCGGATGCCTTGCTGCCATCCCGGCACCCCAAGAAAATGAAATCAAGGCAGGAAATAGTAAAAGGTAAAAAGTCCCAGATGAGGAAGAAACTAAGATCAATCCTAAAACATATGTGAACATTCGAGAAGCCTCAAGGATAGTCTATGCATCCTTAGTTAAGAAAACAAAAAACACAAGAGAGGTTTACTAATTAAATGAAGATATTTCCTCCCACGCAGCCAATTGAAAGTCCCCCCAAGCCATTTCAAAGAGACTGTCGGTGTCTATTTGAAATATTTGTATCTGGACCATGAATAACGTGAGTGCTTTTGAACCGGGCGTGACTGATGTAAAGCAAAGCTAAGGAGCCGAAAGGAAGATGAGTGGAAGACTATTGCATGCGTGCATAATGACGAACCTAAACAAGACCAGAATCAGACAAACATTCTTAAAGAAAACCACATTCATTCATTCACCGAGTTGAGATTTCAGTTCAGTAGCTCCTGTTTGGACAGTGGGTGTGGTGTCAAAGGAGAAGTTGGTGGGGCGGGGGCGGAGGTGGGGGATGGGGACGGGGAGGAAAACATGAAACCACTTGGCACCTGTGAGCTACTGACATTTCCACAAAGGCATAAAAAAACAAACAAATAGATGGAGGGGAAGACAGCCTTGCTTTGGAGCGTTTTTTACACATCAGCTCCCAACAGGGAAAGAAAGAACAGGATCTGATTGCTGTCTGGAGAGAGAGAGCACTTCCTTTGCCCACAGAGGAGGCGAAACCTGACTCACTCGGGACACAAGGACACACAGGTAGAGGTACTGGCAGCTAGGCTGGCTGCTTGCCCGTGGGAGAAAAATCATGAAAACGAAGTTGTTACTTGTTTTTTAGGTACCTGGGTAACTTTGAGGACACGACGTCACCATTTTAGACTTCGGATTGCCAACTAAATTATCACAAATGCGGAGGTTGCCGGGGCCAGTGTCAGGAAGCTGGAGACCACAGTTTCTTGGGTGGCCTAGGATTTCTCTGAGGTTTTGAGTCCCCTCCTCCATCGCAATAGCCACATTTGTTGGTGTCTGTAGGTAATATCTGGAATTGTAGTGGTAACCCTTGTGTGTGTAAATGATACGCTCCTCTTAGCAGGTCCTGTCCTCACAGGGTAGAAGATACAGATATCATGTCTGGGGGGGTCAGAGACTTTTTAAGCATGAACATATGCAGAGTTCTGCTGAGAAAGTGTTTGAAGGAAAACCAGTCATCTGGGAAAGGAATTCATCTCTCACATTTGGACTTGAAATTTGGAGGGTGATCCCCCATTAGGACATAGAAAGGGGCTTTGATTCTTTCGGCCTTCACTTTGATGGATGAATGTGCCCTTTAAGAACAAAAACTAAGAGTTGAGACCCAAGAAGCGGCATAGATATCCTGATTGTACCAGGTTTTTGGCAATAGGAGGTCACTGGCTTAGCCTATATAGAGAGCAATGTTTTGGCATAAGTTAACTTTGAAAGGAAGAAATAAGACAGTGTTTTACTGTGGTGGGATGAATCAGTCATAAGCTATATAGTGCAAAATCTCTGTGTGTGTGTGTGTGTGTGTGTGTGTGTGTGTCTGTCTGTCTGTCTGTCTGTCTGTGTGTGTGTCTGTATGTGTGTATGCCTGTGTGTGTGTCTGTCTGTCTGTCTGTCTGTCTGTCTGTGTGTCTGTGTGTGTGTCTGTCTGTCTGTGTGTCTGTGTGTGTGTCTGTCTGTCTGTGTGTCTGTGTGTGTGTCTGTCTGTCTGTGTGTATGTCTGTGTGTCTGTGTGTGTGTGCCTGTGTGTGTGCCTGTGTGTGTGTGTGTGTGTATGTATGTGTGTGTGTGTTAGTACTAAGGATCAAATTCAGGGCCTTACTTATGCCAAGCTACATCACTGGCCTGGCCTGTAGTCAAAACTAATGTAGTGTTTATTGCAAAATGTGTTGAAGAGAGAATATCTAGATTCAATCACAACACAGTACAAGCAACCACTAACACACTCATGCCTTTCATCCTAAGCCATGAGTCTGTGTATCACTGTTGGATAATTAAAAATAAAGCACAACTTTGAAAACAGTTGTGTTTTAGTGTTCACACATCCCACCGTGTTCCTCACCTGCTTCCCTCTCTGAGAGCAATGTTTGAAGAGCCTCAACCTCTCACCACCCTTCTAAAAAGACTTTGAAAGCAAAGGGGTCCAGACTTGGCAGGACCTTTCACGTAAATGCAAGTGATCTTTGGAACCAGGGATCACAGTAGAGCCACCGCCAACATAAGGACACCAGGAGGTGCCGAAACCCTTGCGTGGGACCATCTCAGAACAAACGTTCTCTGCTCTTCTTGACCTGGAGTCCAAGTTTGAGATTCTGCATTTAAGACCACGCTGTTTCTTGTGCTCTCAGCTCTTTCCTACGCCTCTTTACAAAACCTGCTTGTCTCACGCTCCGTTCTCATTGCTGTGACTAAGAACTTGACAGGATGTAACTTAAGGGAGGAAAGCTTTCTGTCTGGCATTCAGACTTTCACAGTGGGGAAGGCCCTGCAGCAGATCTTACTATGTCAATAATTGGAAAACAGAGAGCAATGGATGCCAGGCCTCAGTTCACTTTCTCCTTTATGTTCAGTCAAGGACTCCAGCCTATGGAATGGTGCTGCTTATATTTAGTGGTCATTTTGTCTCAGTTAACCTGATCTAGAAAGTTCCCCACAGACATCCCAAAGGTTTGTCTCATAGGCGAATCTAAATCCTATAAAGATGACAATCAATATTAACTATCGTCAGAGGAAAAAAAAAATCCCAGGTCTACCTGTTCAGGAAACTTGAGTGAAGGCAGAGTGGGTGCCAGGCCCCTGGAGAAGCTTTGGAGGCCACAAGGCAGATCTGCCTTTGTTCCCACAAAGAATGAGCTTCCTACTTGGTCATGTTGCTCCCAGCTTCCAGTCAGTGTCATCTCTGGCTATGAAGGAAGTTGGTTATCTTCATTTAAGTAGTTGTGTCCTGGTTTTCTGTGTCCTTGGATGTTTCCACAGCCAGTTCGGGGTATATATCTCAACTATATATGGCCTGACCATAGCATCCATCAGATGATATTATAGTGTTTGATACATTGCCAGGTAATGACATCTGCTCACCTGTGAGTAATTTGCAAGCTGAAACATGCCACACCCAACCGGCACATCCCTCGATGCACTGGGGTAAATCTTACCGACTGGCTTCACTTTTCTTGTCCCATGGCCAATTTGCAGAGGGTTACACAAACAGAGCGCACTTACACAGAGATCTGGACTACATTAGTTGACTTTCCTCGACACCACCGGTAGGATAAACATGTTGATAAAGCCTGCTTTTCAGAGGAGGGCTAAGAAGTAACACTTCCCACAACCTGCTCTGTAAAGGGATACCCAGACAGCAAGAAAGAGAAAGGACAGCATCGGAAAGCACAAAGGCATTATCACTAAAGATACCCACTGAGAGACAGGATGCTCCATCATCCGGCCAGAAAGCCTATACTTCCTTAGTGTCTTCTGTTGGCTACACTCTGCACTGCCCGCTATTGAAACCATTCCAGATAAAGGCTCAATGAATCAGGGCTTACAAAATGCTGAGAAACCACAGGAAAAATTGTCATAAAACTCAAAAGTGAAACACATCACTACAATCAATCCACTCTCTCTCTCTCTCTCTCTCTCTCTCTCTCTCTCTCTCTCTCTCTCTCTCTCTCTCTCTTAGTTTGGTAGAACTGGCATACAGAGTACTACAGAATGAGGAACAAAATGCATTTGTTCTTCAAGTAGAAAAATATATTTCTCTGCATATATTTGAAATATTAAGTGATAGCGGTGCTTCTCAACCTGTGAGTCACGACCCCCAAAGATCGTCTTTTACATCATGATTCATAACAGTAGCAGAATTACAGTTATGGAGTAGCAGTGAGTGTAACTTTGTGGGGGAGGGTCACCACAGCATGAGGCTCTGGAGCTAAGGATCTCAGCATAAGGGAAGTTAAGAACTGCTGTTTTACAGGGTCGACATATGAATTGAGCACTGACAAAATTCAACCTATTACTACATGTAATCCTATGAATACAAACATAAATTCTATTGTATAAAATAGAAATTTAAGATATATGTCACCAGGATTGCAGAATTTAGAACTCACTATTTATTTATAAAAATGATTTATAGGTTACATTTTCTCAGTGTATAGTAAGTTTTTGGATGCTATAAAGGATGAGTACATATCTCACATTCCATTTTAAGTTAAACAGATGACTTGTAGCTATAAGCCTGCAGAAGCCATGTGTCTATCTAACCCACAGTTTTGTTTGAAATTCAGTTCCTCTCTGCTGATTGCCTGTTCCAGCCCCACAGTCTGGCTAACCCCCTGAAGCTCAGCAGATACAAAGTCTTTGCCTGCTTCTCCACCAGAGCTCTACAGTCCTTTAGCCAGGGTAAGAACTGCAGTGTCCAGTTCTAGGGTTCCTCAAAACTCAACACAGATGGTACGAAAATTCTTTTATTCCTACCTTCGGAACATGGTCACGTCTGAATATTATCGTTCCTATGGTACAAGCCCTTGCTGTTGTCTCTTGCCTGTTACAGCGACACTTCCCTGGCAGTCTTTGATCCTCCACTCAGTTTAGCAGCAACATTTCACTCAAAGTTGTATTTGTAAATGTAAACGAGGCCATGTTCATTTCCTTCCTTCATTTCCATTTAACTTAGAGGAACAGCCAAGGCCTTACCCTAAGCCCAGCACCTTTGGCTCCCCTGCCCTTCTCAGGCTCAGCGTTCAGCCACCCTTCCTCCTGACTGGTCACACAGGCCTCCTAGAGGCTATTCCTAAGTGCCCAAATTCTCCTTTGTCTTTGCCTTTCCTTAACACCAAAGTAGGGTGAATTCCCTGCCTCCCTCGAGTCTTAGTTCAAATCAAACCTTAACAGGATGACCTCGACCACCACTTTGGAAGCAGCCACTGTCTCTATCTCTGCTCTGGAAAGTCTGGATTTCTCTTACTTGGTTTGAGACAGGCTGACTCCATGACAGGCTCCAAATTGGCTCTTCAAGAGACTAGGCTTAAATCTCTGTTTCCAAGAACAATTCAATTTCAGGCAACTCCAGGCCTCAGAAGTTGTCCTGCCACCTGGCCTGAGGCAAGGACAATAATGGGTCAGCAGCAGTTTCCAGACTGCGCCAGCAACAGTTTCCAGACTGCTCCAGCAATGGTTCTGCAATGTCTCTGGAGGTAGAGCCAACAGATTAAGATAGAGGTCACCTACCCCTCCCCAGAATTCCTGTGCTTTAAATCTGGTCTGTGAGCTCACTTCAGAGTCTCCATCTTTGTAGATGGTAGATCCCAGTATACTGGACTTCTGAAGAATAAAACGCTCTTTTTGTTTATATGCTATTTGAGTGTGAGGTATCATTACTCAGCGAATCATGGACCCTTACAAATTTGCATTTCTTCTTCTGTAGAGCATGCCCTCCATTTATGAGGCTTGTTCTTGTTACAGCTGCCTTCACCACCACCCTGCTTCAAACAAACTTGTCGAGGTGGGATGTTTTATTCACTGATGTATCGTCTTTGCCTAGACTCGAGTTTGTCACACAGCTGATACTCCATATGTATCTGTTAGAACTGGCCACGTTGGTGCACAGCTGGCTGTGGCAGGATTTTGAGTTGTAGGCACAATCAAGGCTGCACAGTAAGATTCTGTCTCAACAATCAGTAAATGACTAAATGAATGGATTCAAGTGCAAAAGTATTTTCAAAGTACTATACATCAGAAGGTGTTGTCAAATTTTGGAAGAGAAGAGATTATAACATGCTTGTTGGGGAGGGGCAGATCTTCTAACTGGAGGCAAGCCCATGCTCTTGGCATACTCGGATCTGATGTTTTTTGTACATCCTACAAAGCATTTACAAATACCCAAAAAACTATCCATCAGCTCCTGGTGGCTTCATTTTCTTGTCCCCAATCTTCAGAATCCCAACATTCACTTCTCCTCATCAGGACCAAGTATTTTCTGAAAAATTACTGTAAGAAAAGAACTTTTTGTAAAAATATCCACCTGATCTAAAGCAATCTGGGTTACTACCCGGGTCTTGCTTTCCTCATCTGTACAGAAAAGGCACAGATTGTAGATATTCCATGAAGTTGAGTGAGGTCCAAACAATTACTTCAAATTCCAGGTCAGTGTAAGACCTTTGTAAGTGCTGCCTATTTGTATTGTGAATAGATTATATCACAAGCAAATATGCTTAATTTAGGCCTCTATTGTATTATTTTATTTTATAAATTGTATTTGTCAATATAATAAGAAATAAAATAATAGTACATAATCACGTCTGCACTGAAGAAAATGTATGCACGTGCTTCCACCAAAATTTAAAGTGTCTAACCTAAATATGAAATCAGTGGCATGGTCAAAATCCACTGTGGAAAAGTTCAAAAAGAACATCAAAATGATGAGCAGTGAATGTTCAGACCAGCAAAATCTTGAATACAACAAATGACTTATAAGATTTGAAACAGAGGGATATAACTTTTAAAATGTCAAAGAAAGAAAAACAGTCATTTTGAACCTGAGGCCTGAGCTGTGAGTGACGAGGACCCACATCCCTCATTACAGGTACTGACTCGCTCTCAACTCATTTTTGTATGAGCACCCAGCATAAAAGACCAAAAATAGTGACTGGAACCCTGAGCAAAACAGAATGCTAGAACTGTCACAACACTTCATTTGAAACTATACTACAGAACCATAGTAGCAAAAACACCAACAGTTCTAGAACATAAATAACATGTATAAGCCAAATGAAATTGAAGACTCAGTTGTAAACTCACACAGCTACAGCCATCTGATTCTTGACAACTGTGCCAAAAATATCCAACAGAAAAAAAAGAGCACTGAGAAAGGTGGAGATTCACACATAGACGAATAAAATAAGATCCAAAATGGGCCAAATGCCTGAAGCTCTGGAGTTGCCGGAGAAAAACACTTCAAGGTATAGGCACAGGCAATATATTTCTGCATAGGACCCTAGTAGGTCAAAAACTCAAATGGTGAATGCATCAGATTCTAAAGCTCACCCACAGCATAAGAACCAGTTAATAAGCCCAAGAGTCAGTCCATCTACAGAATGTGAGAAAAAAAAAATTCAAGCTATTCATTTGACAGGGCATTAGTATCCAGAATATATAGAGGCCTTAAAATTAAACAATAAGAGAGCAGATGACCAAATTAATACAAGGGAAATGAATTTTCCGACTACTTTCCAACAGAATACAAATGACACATTGACACATGGAGAATGTTTGACATTTTTAGCTAATAAGGAAATGCAAATCAAACCTACACCAAGGGCAGTGAGATAGCTCAATGGATAGCATTTTCTTCCAGGCTAGATGACCTAAGTCTGCTCCCTGGGACCCACATGGTAGGAAGAATGGAGAGACTTCTCCCAAATTGTTCTCTGACCTCCATTCCATGCACTAACCCCATCTCCCCCACACAAATAAGTAACTAAAACATAGGAATATGATTTTAGTTACACTGAGATTTTTCCCCAGACAGAATGTCAGCCTTTAAGAAAATAAAACTTATCAACTGCTGTAGAGAATGTGGGGCAAGGGGAAGATTTATAAATGTTAATAACATACATTAGTACTGCTGTGACAATCATTATGGGATGAGGGTCCTTTTTGTCCCATTTTGTCTCCACTCAGAAACTAGGCCATAAACCATTTGCTACCTATCCTAAGTGTAAGGTATTTTGCTTCCGCAGCTGATCTGCCTGTCTGTGTTACTGTGAGGCAAGAAGCTGCAGTCTCTGGTTTAGCACCTCATAGTAAAACATGAGGCTAGGTAAAGTGGCCTTTGTTCTATCTCAGCAGCAATTGATTGGCTTTAAGTTGGAGTCTCACAAGAAAAGGGGAGGGAGGCCTGTCTCTGCCCTTTGTTCTCAGCACTTGTATGACTATCTGATCAAATGGTATAAAGTTCACTATGAGTTTGCACATAAATTCAGGTCACCAGTTGAGTAAGAGGTTTGTAATAGAGAATGTCTACATGCATATCCACTAGGAATAATTATGGCTAAACAATCATCATTCATTACTAGCTTACAGGTTCATTGAAAGTTAAAAGCCATAACTAAGTTGTCCTCGAAGTTTTGTATAGATAAATCCAGTCAATATTTTATCTCCTGTCCTTGTACCTGTCGTGTATATCTTTAGCTCCTTCTTTATTACCTTTAGTTAATGTTTTTTATAACCCCTTGGAATGTACTCTAGGTATTAGAGGTCTGTTAGCAGTTAAGCAGTTCTGTTATAAAAGGGGCTTGAATGTCTTTGTTGGCATCACCATTCTGAAGCAGGGGTGACCCTGGCATACTGGTTATTTCTGCAGAATAAACACTCTTTGTTCTCACATACCACTTGAGTCTGGGATCTTCCTTCAGCAGTTTTCAACCCCTAACAGGGACTTATTCAAAACCTAAAACCAGAAATACCATATGGTCCAGCTATTAAGTCAGCATATAACAGAGATACCTACATAGTTAAGATGCAAAGAGAAAATGGGAGTCTCTATAAAAATGATTAAAATGGAAGACAGATGAAAACAGGTGCTGTCATACCCCTAACAAAGAAAAGAGAACCAATAAGATAGAATCCATCCTTGAAATGATCATCTAACAATAACATACATATATAAAAGAACAAATGAATCTATACAATAAAGAACCTAGTAGGTGGTAAGGAAATATTGCTTAAATGATGGGGTCCTAAAGGTTGTCTAGTAAGATTATTAGTTCATAAAGATAAGGAAAATATTCTCAGGGCTTTCAGGGGGGGGGAACAAAATAACTTCAAATGTGAAAACAAAACAATAATGATAAAATAGTACCAAAATTCAAACACAGAAAGAAATGGCACCAAAGGAGCAGTATTTTCAGGAAAACCAGAAGAGAAACTTGAGCTGAGGCTGTGATACCTAAACAAATTGTCCCCTGGGGTGAAGAGAGATAGAAAAGTGATTTGAAGATGTCAGATTTCAGGAACTGATGTGCACGGGTTCTTCCTGGCTAGCAAAAAAGGGGCATGCCTCAACCAAAAGCTGACAAGAGACAGTATGGGAAAGGGACCCACATGAGATTTTCATAGTTAACGTAGACGTAAAGATGTGGAAGCCTGACAGTGTGGATAAAATATAGAAAGTATGCATCCTGAGAAAGTAAAAGGAGTACAACAAAAAGATGTTGAAAATAGTGATACAGATAGCAAAGTAGAATAAAATGAAAGTTTAAGGACACCCTTTGTTGTAAGCAAATAAACAAATAAAAATAGGTAGCGGTAAAGTTCCTACACACAGTAACAAGGAAAAGTGAACAATTGAGCCAAAAGACAAACATTCCAAAAAAAAAAAAAAACAAACAGGTGAATGAATCAAAAGCAAATAAAGCAGATAGACTATAACATTATAAGATAACATGTCAGAATTGAGATTAAACTCAAAAAGGCTGATTTTGGCTTAACTTACCTATTGAAAAATATTCCCAAATTTTCTTATTATCAAAATCCAATTATTGGATGTATAAACAAGGAACTAAAATACAATGATTCAACACAATGAAGAGACTGACTTCCATATATTGTGAGCAAAAATAAGACAAGGGCTGGAGTAATGGTTCAGCAGATGAGAGCATTTGCTACTCTTGTGATTTCCAGCACCCACATCAGGCAGCTCACGACTGCCAGCAACTGCAGATCCAGGGAGTCTTATGCCATCTGCTGGTCTTTTCAGGAACTGCACACACTGCACATAAGCAGGCACGCACAAATAAATAAGTTTAAGATTATTAAATTGATTAAAGCCAAGCCTACCAAAAATTAAAAGATTAATAAAACAAAATTTTGCTTTAGGTGAAGTGTAGGTGAATTCTTTTATATATTGGTTATCGAGTAAACTATTCTGTGATTAAATGCACACATGAACCTGAAGAAAGACTGCATAAACTCATCTACAAATAATTTTAATAAGCGTTATGGATGGAAAAACTCAGAAGAAATATTAATGACACACTGGGGAAAATAATGCAATACACATTACAGTTTTGATAGCTAAAAACAAACAACAAAGAACCTTTGTAACCTGGGGTGGGGAGAGGGGTGACAAAATTATAAATAAGAATAAGGAAAAGACATGTACAAGCAATTCAAAAAAAAAGATTTAAAACACCCTAAGCATGTAAAAAGATGTACTCTACATGCCCCATCTGTGATGAAGCACACACTCTCATATAACACTGGCGGTAAAGCAGATGAATATAAATGTTTTGGAAGGAGTTAAGGGAAAATATAACTATCTAAACAGTTTCCTCCATTCACCAGTAATACTTTTAAACTATTTATTCTGGAAACGTACTTCCAGCAATATAAAAATGATCATGTTTAAATTATTCACTGGGACAGTATTGGTCAATGGTCATTGGAAAACCCTAGAAGCTGTGAGGGCCAGACAGTCATCACATGCCTCTAGTGAGATAATCTTTAAAATGCACACATCTTGGATGTGGCATTTCATCTAAGAACATGTAACTTGTATTTAACCATCTGACATATCAGACTATTTAAAAAAGATAAATGTTTATTTTAAAGAGAAGGGAGGGATTCTGTACTCTTCAAAATATATTGATTTCACTAAAAATAACAAGTTCCAAAAGTATTGAAATATTACTGACAGACTGACTGTTAAGAGACAGAGAAACAAAACATATTATGTGACCCTGGTCTGGACACTGTAGTAGAGGGAAAATATGGTAGAATTATTGGATCAACTGACAACATTGGGAAATGAATAGTTATGTTAGATTGAAAAACACTTTTTAGACTGGAGAGATGGCTCAGTGGTTAAGAGCACTGACTACTCTTCCAGAGGTCCTGAGTTCAATTCCCAGCAACCACAGATGGTGGCTCATAACCATCTGTAGTGGGATCTGATGCCCTGTTCTGGTGTGACTGAAGATCTGAAGATAGTTACAGTGTGTGTGTGTGTGTGTGTGTGTGTGTGTGTGTGTGTGTGTGTGTACATACATATACATACACAAACATATATATGTAATCTTAAAGAGAAAGAAAAAAAACACTTTTCAATGTTAAATTTTACAGAAGTTTAAAATGAACTTACTAGTCTTAGGCAATATACATGGCTATGTTTACAGATAAAGGGTTATGATATGAATAGCTTACCTTCATTGTCTCCAAGAAACATGAGCTTGGGAATGGAGTGGAGAAGAAGGAAGGGGCATCAAGAGAGAGGGTGGAGGGAGAGAAGAAGAGCACATGGGATTTAACCTGAGCTGCAGGTGATTTTGAGTAAAGGCTACATGGATGTTCTTTATATTAACAGTTTCTCATAACTCTTTAAGTAAAATTTATATTACTTTTAAAAAAATGTTTTAGAAAATTGTAAAATTCATCTAAGAAAGAAAATAATTCTTAGTTTCTCTAGTCACAAAAAGAGATGTTCCTGAGTGAACAACACTAAGGCTGAAGCAGCAGCCTGACCTGGGACTATTCTTTCTGCCTTACTCTCTCTGTTCCACAATGGATAAAAACAAGGATCTTAGAAGTCTGGAGTAGTTCACTTGTGTTATAACAAATTTTATCTTCAGCCAAGTTACTCTTATTATGAAGACATCAGAAAACTGTCTTTCCCAGGAAATGTTTTTTCTATATATTCTTACAACTTTATCTAAATCTCTGTTACAGCAGATTATAGAGAGAATTCTAGTGCCATGTCTTGTACCAATGACTGGTTAAAAAAATTATCGATTGTCATTAAGGCTAATTCATCTAGTAGCAAGCCCCAGAACATGCTAAGTAAGTAAAATGCAGATGAAATTTACATTTTAACATGTCCAAAAGATATATAGTATTCTATGACTTAGGAAGCTACAAACTGAAACTTCACAGACACCTGTTGTAGTGGATAATGGTAGAGAGGAAACATAAATGACTTGAATTCTTCATCTGGTACTGAGGAAATGAGAAAACTATGCATACTTTTGAGTTTAGCACTTTGGGGAAGCTAATTAGAAAAATACATCACAGCTAAAATATGTCTAATTAAATCAGTACCTTTTGTGGTGCTATGACGCACTGCTGGCCTTAAGCAAGATTCAGAACTCGAAATGGCTCCTGGGATGGCTTCTGACGGCAGAGCAATAAAAAGTTGTTGCGGAAAGGCCTTCAGCAAACAAAACATAACCTGATTATAAAGTGATGTCTTTAGTTAGGGTTTTATTGCTGTGAAGAAACATCATGACCAAGGTAACTAGTATAGAGAACATTTATTTGGGGCTGGCTTACAGTTTCAGAGGTTCAGTCCATTATTGTCATGGTGGGAAGCATGGCAGCATCCAGGCAGATGTGGTACTGGAGGAGGAGCTGAGAGTTTTAAATCTTGATCCAAGGGTAGCCAGGAAGAGACTAACTACCCTCTGCAAGTACCGACACTGGGCAGAGCTTGAGCATAGAGATCTCAAAGGTCACCCCTACAGTGACACACTTCCTCCAACAAGGCCACACCTACTCCAACAAGGCCACACCTACTCCAACAAGGCCACACCTACTCCAACAAGGCCACACCTCCTAACAGTGCCACTCCCAGTGGGCCAAGCATTCAAACACACAAATCTATGGAGGTGAACCTATTCAAACAACCACAAGTGAGTAAAAGACTTGGGTAGATCTTTTTCCTCAATGAAAATGTACAAATGTGGTACTGGGCATGTAGTTCAGGTGGTAGAGTGCTTGCCCAGCATACACAGAGCCCCAGGTCTCATCCCCTGTACCATCTAAACTGGATGGGGTGGCCCCTACCTGTAATCACAGAATTTGGGAGGACTAAATGGTCTAACAAATCATCCTTGGTTATCTATACAGGGAGTTTGAGACTGGTCTGAGATCCGATTATTTTTAAAAAGAGAAGCAAATGGCCTCTAAGCACATGAAAAGATGTTCAATGCCACTAATCGCTAGGAAACACAAGCCAAAACTGTAACAAGAACTGAGGACGCAGCTCGGTGGAAGCGTGCTTACCTATCATACACAAGGTCCTAGTTTTGATCTCCGGCCCTGTAAAAGAAAGAACATTAGAAATGATGGTGGTATACTTCCCCCCCCCCCCCACATGACTGTCTACTCTCAATACAAGGAAAAGTGAGGTTTGGGAAGGATATGGAAAAACTGGAATCTTTGTGTGTGCTTTGGTGAGAACATAAAATGGGAAATACAGAAACCCATATGGCTGATCTCCAAGTGAAATGAGGTGTAAGCATATGATTTAATAATCTCACTTCTGTTATAAAATCTAAAGAACTGAAAGTAGAGTCATGAAGAGACAACTGTATACTCATACTCAGGACACCACTCAAGATATCCAGAAATGGAAGCAACCCAGGTGTCCATCAGCAGATGACTAAGACAGCAAAATGAAGTGTACATGTGCAACAAAATATGACACATCCTTCAAAAAGGAAGGCACTCAGACACAGGCTACAGCTTGGAGGAATCTTGAGGACACGGTGTTACATGAAATTTGCCAGTCACAGAATGACACCCTAGGATTCCACTCACGTATTTAAATCTAGAGACATAAAGTGGAATGGCATGTGCTATGAAGAGAGAATAGTGAATTGCTGTTTAATGTGTAGATTTTCAGTTCTATAAGAGAAAGCTTGCTGAAAATGAGTGTGGCAGATTGTTATCTAAGACTATAGATGAACTGTTACTGTACATACTCAGGTGATTCAGAGTGGCAACTGTAATATATATATATATATATATATATATATATATATATATATGTCACAGAAAGCTGCCCTCCCCATCCTCTGTGGTCTCATGGCAAACTCCTGGTCCTGGTCACAAGTTGACAAGGAGACAAGTCTTTGAGGTCATCTTTATTCACAGGTGTAGTATAATATGCTATACGTCATTTCACTTGGAGATCAGCCATATGGGTTTCTGTATTTCCCATTTTATGTTCTCACTGAAGCACACACAAAGATTCCAGTTTTTCCATATCCTTCTCAAACCTTATTTTTCCTTGTATTGAGAGTAGACAGTCATGTGGGGGTGGGGGGAAGTATATCACCATCATCTCTAATGTTCATATATGTGTGTGTGTGTGTATATGTGTACATGTATATACATGTATATACATGTATATATACATATATACACACATATATGTATACATATATATTACCACAATAAAATGTGAGTAAAAATCAGCTAAATACCTTTAAAATTTATGAGAAAAATCATGCTTCTAGCAGTGCCTCCTCTTTCTTCTGAGGATAATGAATCTTGGCTAGCCACCAGATCCTCATAGATACCACTGAAAAAGCTGGTGATTTTGAATATTTACTTCAGAAATAGGGTGTCACCTCACCTATTCAACCATAAAGGTGGAAACTCCAAGAAGGGCTCAACCATTACAGAAAGATGATGCATGCAGGCTGATATCTAATAGTGCTTCCAGACACTAAGAAGCAGTGAGTGAAAGGCTCACAAGCCCAGAAAGCTGCCCTTCCCACCCTCTGTGGCCTCATGGCAAACTCCTGGTGACAAGTTGTCAAAGGAGACAAGTCTTTGAGGTCATCTTTACAGATGGTTCTGTACCATATGCCAGGACCAACCCAAAATGATAGTCCCACTTAAGCAGAGCCCTGAACATGGGGAGGAAAGAAATCCTTCCTATATATGGTGATGTAAGAAGAGATGGTCTGAGTTCCTTAGTCATTCACACTTGATCAGAGATAATGGAATAATTTTTAAGCATACCTGTCATATATAAAATATGTAATGTTACATATGTGTCTAATGTTAACTTGATTTTATTTAAAAACTTACATATATACAATCATAAGATTGAAAGTATCAAGAGGAGGCTGGACTCCCAGGAGTTTTAACACACCCAGGAGTGTAGGAAGCTGAAGGAGCATGGTGGCTGCCAGAGTGATGAGTGAGACATGTTGATGCCAGGACAAAGAAGGATGCTGACTTGTGAGCTTGAGCTTGCTGAGTGCCCTGACAATGGTAACTGGGAAGCTGTATTGGATATAAGTTCCCAACCCACCGTTGCTTACCTATACCCCTAATGGAGCAAGATGCCTTGCCTCAAGTTCTTAGACCTTGTGGAACAGGAATCAAAAAGAGAAGTTATAGTGCCTCTTGTATTGTTATGAAATGTGACCAGTTATTCAGACTCAATCATGGACTGGTCTAGAAATCAATCCAATATTGGAAATAACAATCTTCATTTGGAAGTCTGGTTCTGGACATTTTCAGAGACATATATGGAAATTAGCTGCAGTTCTCTATGATATTATGTTAGCAAGAGATAAAGTTGGGGGCAGGATCTGGATTTCAAACTGGTGTTAACATATGTGTTAAGGTTCTTTTAATTGTAAAGTTAAAAATACTTTTGTTTCTTCTACAGTATTTAATGTAAATTGTGTTGATTGTACACCTTCTAATTGTGTTTGTGTTTTGAAATCCTGCATGTCAGTTATGGAGGTCTACCAACCAGCCAAGTCTTGTTTTAGTGCCCTGAGTATCACAGAATCTTCGTATTCTAAAAATAGCTTGCAAGTACTGGAAGTAATGAGTCAGGCTTTAAGCAGAAACAAGAGGGTAGTGGACTTGAGTATTGTTGGTATAACAGCTTTAATTACACTAATTGCTAACACCACTGCTTCTGCAATTGCTGTGACATAAGAAGTTAAGACAGCTACTTTTGTTAGTCATTTAGCAAAAAAATGTTACTAATGTGTTGACTATACAAGAGGATTTAGATAGGTATTTGGAAGAATGGATTAATGTTCTTTATCTTATTCAAATTACTGGAAGGAGGTTCAGAATTTAAGGGTAAGGAGCCATCTTGAGTGTCATGCGAAATACCATTGGATTCATGTTAGTTCTACAATTTACAGTGGTAGTCATTATAATCAGGAAGAAGTTTAATAACACTTGCAGTGTATTTGGCATAATTATTGTTTTAACTTTACATAGGGAGTTTATGAATTTCAAGAATGCTGCTCTGCTGAGCACTGATGTGGTAGATACTGCAGATAAAATTACCCATGGCCTAAGGTCAGCATTTCTATTTTGGTCAAGCTTCAAAAATGGCATATATAGCTTAATCATGCTAACCTTTTTGTCCTGGGAATACTTTTATTCCTGCCCATTGTGTTAAAGTTTTTCTTTAACAACATCAACATGTTGGCAGCCAAAGTACATGTCTAGAATCTGAAAATGGACCCCCAGACAGAGTTATTAAATTAACAAGTTGGCAAGCCAAGGACAGGTAAGATTCTGCACAGAGCCTTACCAACCTAAGACATAAGTGCATTGCTTTTGATATTGCATATTCCATAATTCTTGTTAGAACAGCCTAGAACAGACTCAGTCTGGTTAATGAAATAAAAAAGGGAGAGAGGCAGAGAGCCTTTGGGGCTGCTTGGCAAGAATCTGACATGGACCAAGGACAAGGAAATGGGCTGCTTGGCAGGACTATGACATTGCCAAGGACAAGGATGTAGGCTTCAGGCAGGAATCTGACATTAGGCTAGAACAAAGAAGTAATTTCAGACAGGAATCTAAAGGAAGTAGGCTTCAGACGTGAAAATGACCTTGGGCTAGGACAAGGAAGTAGGCTCAGATTCTTTGGTCATCCTGATGAGCCCTTAGAAACAGTGATCATGGGAGTGTTCACATAATTGTGTTTAATGTCTTGCTTTTTCTTTGACTGTTTGTGTTTATTGTCTTGCTTGTTCCTTGACTATTTGCATCTATTATATAGCTAGTTCCTCAACCTAGAACTGACCTTAATACTTGAATGTAATTAAAATGGTATAAAAGCAAAGAAGAGGAGGGTGATGGGGTAGGGGGTTTCTAGGGAGAGGAAATGGGGAAAGGGGATGATACCTGTATTGTAAATAAATAAAATATTCAATAAAAAAAGTAAAAAAGAAATCAGAAAAAAAAAAAAACAAGAACAACAACAAAAAGATTGAAGGTATCGGCACTGTAACATCAGCCTTCTGGGGGTTTTCATTTTTTTCCCTTATATTTACTTATGACTCTTTCCTCTCTATGATTGGGCATTATTTCTATAATGAGGTAAAATCTGGCAAATGTTATTTGGAAGCGTCTTCTTGATGACTTGGAATCATAGACTTATGCTCAGCATGCTCTGAGGAGTTTGCTTTGTCCAAACGTCTGTCTTTGGTAAGCAGTACTGTAGGTACTGATGTGTGGACACAGGCTATTAGGCCCTCACTTTAGCATGGTGTGCAGCACAGTGGTCTCTATTTCCTGTTCAGCAAGGTAAGTAAAATGCTGTGGGAAGGCTTTCTGCATTGTGCTATCACAGACACACAGTTTTTGGAGTAAAATGATTCATGTTTGCTCCCTGACTGTTGTCTTCTAGTCAAAGGATGTTGGGGACTGCAGCTGACTTCTGAGTTCAAATATCTTTTATTGGAAAAAGGGACATTGTCGACTATCTTCGGTTGTCTTTAGAGTGTGTCCAGAGTTATTCAAAGTGATTCAAAGTCATAGCCAGGACAGAGCTCTCGGTGGGAGGCGGCCATGCATACCATGCACTAGAAGAGCAAGTGCACCAGGACAGTGGACCAAGGAGTTATTGGATTCTTCCCCAACACTGCAAAGCTTTTCAAAAGGAAAACCCAAGGTGTCTATTTATTTTCTAGTCCCTATCAACCATGATCTTTGAGGGATGAAATCATGAACAGAGAACAGCTAGTGGAAAGAGAATCCACTTATTCTCTTCCCTTCTTCCTTGAGCCCTAATTCTTCCATAGGGCTCACTCAAATATGGATGTAATGAATCTCCAGTCAGGTCCAGGATTCCTATAGATAGGTGAAAACCGATCAAGTAGGAAATGATTGTTTAGCTCTAGAATGCACTCAATTCTCTCTCAGGTCTCTATGTCACCCTTAATTGGGAACAATCAACTTAAGCATTTTTTGGGGGGAGGGTGGGGCAGAGGCTTGAATGTAATGAGACAGTCTTGGGGTTTTGTTGTTGTTTTTTGGTTGTTTTGTTTTGTTTTGCCATCAGAAAAGGGTTTTTCTAAACTCCACTGCCATAGTAAGTTCAGCACTCTATTCTTCTTCCATCACACACCATAAGGAGTTCTGTGGAATCCAATGACATGGATGCCCCCAGCCAGTGTAGTGTAGGCTTCAAACAGACAAATCCCATTGCTACTAGGCTGTGCTGGTTTCTACTCAGATCCACAGCGCTGAGTGGTGTCTGGGGGAGAGCCAGGAACTAGCCACATAGGAATGCTTAACTGTCAGTCAACATGTTACAGCAGAAACACACACACACACATGATACACACAGACACACACACAAGCACACAAACACACCATACACACAGACATGCACAATGCATACACCACACACAGGTATGCACATACACATCATACACACAGACACACCCACACATCATACACACACACACATATGCACATATACACCATACACACAGTCACACCCACACATGCACACAAACATACCCCCCATCCCCCACCACCCCCTCCCACACGCACACAAGACTGATTGAGATTCATAGCCTGCTATTATCCTTTTCTCGGCTTCACACTAATGGGGCCAAATGCTGTCCCCAACCTTAGGATTTCTTTGAAGTCAGACGATGAATTCCTCTTGCCTGTCATTATCTCTAACTTGTGAAGAATAGGTTACCCTTTCTGCTTCAGGTTGACCAGTTGCCTCCTGAACTTTCCATTATGCCTTCCCCACTGCAATGAACTTACCCTGCTCAGAACTAACTCTGTGAGTATTCCTGAAAAGAAGCATAAGAAAGAAGGCCAGACATGATTTAAGAAAAAAATGGTACCAAAAAGGGGGAAGAAAAGATTTCCTCTTGAATTCTCAAGTCTCCTGGACACAGACATTCTAATATATGGCAAGTCACACCAAGGCACTTCAAAGTCCAGAAGAGCAAAAACAATGGTGTTCATAGACTTATGTTGAAACTAGGTCTGACCAATGCCAGGTGGACATTTCAAGTGCATTTATTGAAAGCAACCTGAGCCAAGGAAAACCCATTAGGATGCTCCTAATCTCCCCCCTCTGCCAGTGTCAGGGTTCCCATTTCTAGTATGGCCCAAGTTTGTGTCACCTGAAATAGTTCTACCCTGTAAAGTTCTTTCTGCCTTGAAAGCCAATTGTAGTTACTAAAATGTGCAGTGACTTACTCCATAACATGTGATGTCTGATCAACCTAGAAGAGGAGGAAAATGAGGGAGAAAAGACAAAAAGAAGAGTAGGAGAGAGAGGAGGGAAGAAGACGAGGAGGAAGGGGAAGAGGGGGAGTAGGGAGGGAAGAAGGCGGATATTCAGTTCTGTCCTGTTTTCTCTGATGTAATCTATTATGTCTGAGATTGACAGATCCATAGAAACATCTGGAACCCATTATATGACTTCTGCTGTAGCAGTGAAGGGGTGATTTCTGGGTATTAATCAAACATGGAAACACTCTATATGCCCACCAAAGGGAAGCAGGTTTTTTCAATTTATTGTGTCAGAAGGGAGAATTCAGAAACGGGAGGGAAACATTTCCTTTCGGTGTCAAGGTAGGGGTCCTTGGAACTGTTGCTCTCTAGATAAACATGCATCCATCTTTTCAGGGACCATTCAAGCAGCAAGAAAACAAACTCCCATTGTTCCCTGAACACAATCAACTAAGCAACATTTCATGTCCTTGGAGCCTCTGGCAGCTGGGGTGAGGACATTCTCCAGGCTCAAGCAAGAATGAGTGAAATTCTCCTCTGTAGACATAGGGGATTGCTCATAGCTTAAAAGAGTCTGATATGAAGAAGACTAACATGTAATTAAAGCCTGGCAGAAACAGGTGACTAAGTGGACAGTAACAGGTCAGAACTGATGACAAGCTTAAGACCATGGTCTGGTCATTTCTAATTCACCTTGGTCTCAAAAGATCCTGGGGTAGTCTGGAATGATTTGGACAGATGGGAGCTGCGAGTTCAGCTTGCTGTAAGGGACAGCCAATGCCATGTGCACGCACATGATGAACAGTCTGAAACAACATCAGCATTGTATTCAAGAACAATAATATTTATTCCTGTGTCTACAGAAAAGATGAGTCTGTGTCAAAAAGGCAGTAGAAATAAGTGATCTGTTCTTTTCAATTACTTAGAAGAAGAAATATTTACAAGATTTTAAAATGTAATCATTTGTTTATTGCCAAGAAATTCATCTAAATGTTATTTTAAATTACAGGAAAAAAATGGTCTCCATCTTTCATGAGTTCAAAATTTTAACTGTTTGTTGGGAGCAAGATAACTAAGACTTCCATTTTATTGCAGCTGATGATATATTCTCGGCTATTAACCTTTAACAGCAAAGCCAGACTGCTCCTCTAAGTTCTAGAATTCTTGGGAAATCTAAACATTTTCCCCCAATATTCTTTTATTACTAACAGTTTCTGGTTCAGTAAAAGTGCACCCCATTACAAGACTGCGCTCAAAACTCTTGAGAACCATGTTTTAACGTCCTCCTGTGGGGTTTTCATTTTCTGTTGTCTGTTAATAAACCAAGAATAGCTTTCTTCAGGGGACAGGCTCTTTATGAATAGCCTGTGAACCAGAGCAGCTGGTCTTCATGGTAGAGGATAGAGCATCATTTTTCTTTTTTTGAGAGCCACCTTTTCACAATGCTAAATACATTGCAGCCCAATCATCACTGTGAAAGAAAATGTCAAATAAAAAGCTCTCCTCAGCTTAAGTACCCTTGAGTTTCTTCATTATGGACAAATTAGAAAAAAAAAAAAAAGATTTAAAATCCCGTTGCATCCTGGGAATTGAATGTAACTGACAGAAATAAACACTGTCAAGTAGTCTGCAATGTTTCATTCAGGGCTCAAATAAAAAGCAGTTTCCAGGAGAAGCTGCATCTTCATGGGGATTAGTGAGACCTTGCACTCATCTACACAGACAGGATGAAAGGGTTGTATTGTCATTGCCTCCCTGGCACACTGGGTACCAAATCACACTTTTTGTTGTGTTTTAGCCTTTGAGAATGAAAATGTCGAAACAATTTTAAATTTTAATATGCTGTTTCTGACCGCACAAGTTCCCTCCAAAAAAAAAAAGTATATAAGAAAAATTAATTTGTCTCAAAATATCTATAACCAGAAATTCTTGGTTCAGTTTCCCATGGTAATTTTAGAAGTACAAAAGTCAAGAAATCTTGTGTTATAATTCTAGTTTATTAAAATTTAATTCGAGATATGATATCTTCATGAGTAAAGAGTCAACACTCAAAATAATCTTTCACAATATACCACAGCTTAGCCTTCAAATGCCAATAGCAAGTGAATGGATCGGCAAAATACCAATATGAAAGTGATCTTGTGGTCTGGTATAAAATGTTAATTGTTGGCAAGAATATAGATGAACACAGCAAATTATTCTGGGTACTTTGACAACATGTTTAAAAAGTGTTCGGCATATGGACAACATTTTACATAGCAATTCTAAATCAGGAGCAATGTTTGTTGAAGAAAAATTCATCATCAGGAGATGCGTGAAGAAATACCCAGCAAACAAGACCTGGAAGGGAAGTGGTCGAGAGGGGCAAGGCTAAGCAGCCATTGAGAATCTTGTGGCAGACAGAATACTTGCGATTGATCATAGGAAATGTCAAAGATGGGTGTGAGGGAAACATGGGTGCCAGGAGAGTTTCAACTTTGTGGTCCCAATTTTGCTCTAAAATAGGTAAAACTGATCAAAGAAATAGACATACTTGGTCATCTTTGATTGACACAGGGATGGCTCATCCTTGTTTTCTCGTCTGCTTACCTGTAATTTTCAGGTAGTGTGTAACAAACCAAGCACCAGTCTTTAATAGAAACTTTGGTCTCACATGAAGCTCATGAAGAAGAAAGACCAAAGTGTGGGCACTTCAGTCCTTCTTAGAAGGAGTAACAAAATACTCATGGGAGCAAATATGGAGACAAAGTGTGGGACAGAAACTGAAGGAGGGACTGTCTGGAGACTGCTCCACCTGGGTATCCATCCCATGTGCAGTCACCAAATACAGATGCTGATGTGAATGCCAGGAAGTGCATGCTGACAGGCACTTGATATAGCTGTCTCCTTAGAGATCTGCCAGAGCCTGACATATACAGAGGTGGATGCTCACAGCTAACCACTGAACTGATCATGGGATTCCCAATGGAGAAGTTAAAGAGAAGACTGAAGGAGCTGAAGGGGTTTGTGGCCCCATGGGGAGAGCAACAATACCAACCAACCAGAGTTCCCAGGGTCTAAACCACCAGCCTGGGAGCACATAGGGAGGGCCCCATGGCTCCAGCTGTATATGCAGGGGAGGATGGCCTTGTCAGGCATAAGTGGGAGAGGAAGTCCTTGGTCCCATGAAGGCTAGATGCTCCAGTATGGGGAAATTCAAGGGTGGGGAGGTGGGAGTAGGTGGGTGGGTGGGGACACATCTTCATAGAGGCAGGAGGAGGGGGGATGGGATAGGGGGTGTCTGGATGGGGGGAAATGAGGAAAGGGGATAACATCTGAAATGTAAATAAAATATCCAATAAAAAAAGAAGAAAGAAAGAAACTTTGGTCTCAGTCAAGCACACTCATCATAAGGGGCGTTTGGGAAGTCTACTTCCACCTCTAGCCGTTCCCTGGTCCCTCCCCGCTTCGTCTTCTCTACCTACATATGTGCATTTCCACATGTGCTCTGGAGCACATCAGAGCATCCAGAACTCGATGGAAAGTGATCCAAGTGGTTCATAGTTTAAGGACAAGACTAAGACATTTCAGTATAAAATTATATAATATATAATAATATATATCCCAAGGATATAGTGTTGCCTAAAAACATACAAAATTCTGAAAATAGAAACAGGGGACCAGCTGGGAAGAGAAAAGGGGTCAGTAGAGGTTAATGGGGTGTACATATGATCAAATATATTACATACATGTCTGAAAGTATAATGAAACCTATTATATGTAATTAATAAATGCTGGTGAAAAAATTAAAGTTCTGCCTTTCTTAAGATGGCGAAGGTGAGTATATGCTACATTAAAAAAAATTAAACCTTATCCTTATTCTATTTTTGTTGCTCTAATAGAATTTATGGTGATTCCAATTGTAGAAAAGGTCACAATTTACCCACACTGTCTAAATTAGCATACAAAGCTATGGGTTCATTGCCGCTTCTCTATATACACATCACTATCTTTTGTTCTTACTGGCACGCCCTTGCTCTTCACTGCTGCTACCTCCCTGTCTTAGTTAGGGTTTTACTGCTGTGAACAGACACCGACCAAGGCAACTCTTATAAGGGCAACATTTCATTGGGGCTGGCTTACAGGTTCAGAGGTTCAGTCCATTATCATCAAGGCAGGAACATGGCAGCATCCAGGAAGGCATGGTGCAGGAGAAGCTAATAGTTCTACATCTTTATATGAAGGCTATTAGCAGAATACTGACTTCCAGGCAGCTAGGATTAGGGTCTTAAAGCTCACACCCACAGTGACACACTTACTCCAACAAGGCAACACCTACTCCAACAAGGCCGCACCCTCCAATAGTGCCACTTCCTGGGCCAAGCATATACAAACCATCACAGTCCCCTTCTTGACAGTTTCCTTCTCTCAAATAGTCACTCTTTCTTAAGGGAACTTCAGATCCTCTCTCAAATCCCTCAGCTGAAGCCACCTCCTAAAATAGGCATGCCCAGCTCTGATTGAATGTTCTAGTCACTTGTTCTGGTTGATCTTCCTCCTCAATGCCCACTTGATAAAGAGTGCTGACATACCCAACCTCCCTTAGCCCAGTGGTTCTTAACCTAAAGGCTGTGACCCTTTAATACAGGTCCTCACGTTGTGGTGACACTGACCAATAAAGTTATTTTCATTGCTACTTCATAAGTGTAATTTTGCCACTGTTATGAATTATACATATCTGATAGGCCACCACAAGAGGGTTGTGATACACAGGCTGAGAACCAATGTCTTAGACAAACCCTTAGGCTTTCCTTCCTCTTTCTCCTTGAGTATCTGTGCCAAGGGCGTTCTGACCTGCACACACCTTTAACTTGGAGTCTGTATCCTGAAGAAGCATGAGTAAGAAGGGTAATGATGGAAATAATCCCAATGCTGAGCAGTATGTATCCAGGCACTGCGCTGGGGAGACCAGAAAGCACTTTCCAGTTCTTTCTACTGTCTTTAAAAAATGTTCTTAAGGCAGCAACGAACCTGAGCAAAGGTTAGGGTTGCTCAGGCCACCAGAGAGCCAGGCCTGAGAAACAAGTAGAGAATTAAAGCAAGGACTGAACAAAGGGATTTACAAGTCATAAAATAATTGAATCTAATGACCTGTCTTTAACCACTGGGAAGACTTGGGTTTCAGAGCTAGAAAAAAAAAAAAAAAACAAAACAAACAAACAAAAAAAACCACTAGCATATGACTTCTGTGTACTTGGAAGGAAATAAGAAAGCCCTTGATTGGACATCATCAAATATAAGCCCATCCAATTTATCTTTTAGAAAGATGCCCCCAGATATAATAAAGGCAGAGGCAAGCCAAGCATGGTGGCACATTAAAGGTGGCGCCTTTAATCCCAGCATTCAGGAGGTAGAATCATATCAGGTTGTTTATAAATAATGGCTGATCTCTATGAGTTCACAGCCAGCTTAGTCTACAAAGTGAGTTCCAAGGCATTCAGGGCGGTGTAGAAAGACTCTATCTAAAAAAAAAAAAAAAAAAAAAAAAACCAAACAAATAAACCCAGAAGGCAGGAAACTAGGAAGAGGCTATTGAAATGACACAGGTGAGACTTAACAGTGCTCTGAGCAGACACAACTGGGTTGGTGGAATAGGGGGTAAGCAGATGTATTCATGAGAGAATTAGAAGGTTAATGAACACAACCTAGTAATAAACTTCATGAGATATAGAGAGCGGAATGTGTACACTTCTAGGCCTGTGGCTTTGACAATGAGGTCATCAGTAGAATCATCAGTGAGACTAGGGACCCAGAAAGAAGATTGGGTGCTTATGGGGAAAACATAATGTTAACTTGGAAGAACAGTCTTGAAGAAATGAAGATGTCCATTCAGAAATGTAGGGAAGAAGTCTGTGCTGGACATTAAGATAGTGAATTACTTTATTTGAAAATAGGAGAAATGGGAAAGAAAGAAGAACTCACACAGAGAGAGAAAGAAAGAAAAGAGTAAATAAATAAGTAAGGTAGACAGGGAACCTGAAGTGGAGAGTACAGACAATTGGGTGGAAATCAGAAACGTGTGGTGGACGGATCAGGTGCAATTTTGCTTTAGTCATATCAGGTTGTTTATAAACAATGGTAAGATCCCAACATCTTCACTTTCGTGACAATGGTATGGTGACTTAGCGTATGGTCACAGGTGTCTCAAAAGATATGCAAATCCATTTGGCATCTTCTTTCTTCAGATGTAGTTACTTGGTGAATGATGCTCTGTAGTCGTCCAAGAGAACTGCAAAAGGCTACGATTTTTTTAGAGTCAGTGATGTCATTAACATTAAGATGAAAGAACAGGGTTGTTTGTTTGCTTGCTGTCTGTTTCTAGTGCTGTGGAACAAATCCACGGCCTCATCCATCCTGGACAAGCACTCTGCCACCGAGCTGCATCCCTTGCCCAAATGAACATTCAGCATATCAACATGGAACCAACCACCCTGTATGCGTTTGTGAAGGGACATGATTACAAAGTGGTCCCAACCTCAGGGACTTTATAATCCAGCTAGACACATGCAGTAAAACTACATAAAAAAAAAAAAAAGAAAGAAAAGCAAGGAACATGAGCGCTACTATGTTTGAAGGTAGATGGACCATGAAAGTTAGACCTGGGAAAATAATGGAAGGCGGGGGTAAGGTAACAACTGCACCTCTAAGCAAGGCATGAAACACTAACATGATTTCCAGTGACTGTTTTTTTTAATGTTCTGTGGAAAACTGTTAGAAACAGTTCTTCCTGTGGCTAGAGAAATATCTTAGCACTTCAGATCCCTACTGCTTTCTAGGAGGATCCGTGTTCAGTTCGCAGCACCAGGCATGGCAGCCTGCAACCACCTCTAATTCTAGTCCCAGTGATCCAACACCCTCTTCTGGACTTGCAGCACCCGCACACACGTAGTACATATAAAGACATACAGGCACACATGCACGTAATTAAAAAAAAGTAAATACATACTTTTAAATGTTAGACAAGAAACATGTTAACCCTACTTCCCCCGTATACACATACATCCTGTCTTAGGGTTTTGCTGCTGTGAACAGATACCATGACCAAGGCAACTCTTATAAGGACAACATTTCATTGGGGCTGGCTTACAGGTTCAGAGGTTTAGTCCATTATCATCAAGGTGGGAGCATGGCAGCATCCAGGCAGGCATGGTGCAAGGGGAGCTGAGAGTTCTACATCTTTATATGAAGGCTAGCAGAATACTGACTTCCAGGCAGCTAGGATTAAGGTCTTAAAGCTCACACCCACAGTGACACACCTACTCCAACAAGGCCACACTTACTTCAATAGGGCCACACCCTCTAATAATGCCACTCCCTGGGCTGAGCATATACAAACCATCACACAACTTGAGCATTAAAGAGAGAAAAATAATTATATGTACTCTTTCTTACAAATGTCATCTTGGTTGTTCTTGATTTAAAAAAAAATGTGTATGTCTGTGAGTATTTGTATATGCGAGTGGGTGTGTGCCAAGACATGTGTGTGCCTCATAACACAGCCAATGTGGGGGTCAGAGGACAACCTCAGGTGTTGGTCTCCAGTTTCCATCTTATGTAAGACAGGGTCTCTGTTGAATGTTGCATATGCTGGACTAGCTGGTCCAGAGTTTGGGGTGGGATCTTATCTCACCTCACATCCTAGTTTCAGGTTTGCTCCTGTTCTTAAGCCTGCCATTGAACTTTCAAACCTCTCTGTCGTTTCAATAACCCACCTAGCTTGGATCCCAGATATCTGTAAGAACATCCTTGCCGCAATGGAACAAAGAGAACTCTAATCCCCACATTCACACACTAGCACCTTATGGTTTCGATCCTTACCTGACATGTGGTTTTCAGGGATATCTCGTGATCCTCACGAGGGCATTGGGAGACATAGAAGACAGGGTCCACAGCCCTTTGGTAACAGGCATTTAGTTACAGCTCTGAGCAGCACAGTGAATGATGCTGGCTGCCAAATCCCAGTTAGGAAGCTAGGCAGGAAAGCTTCAAACTGGAATCCATTCCAGGCAGGTGTTTTTCCATGACATTTTCTTGAACACTACTCCACACTCACAGGTATGGCCTTCTCTTCTGAGTCCCTTGGAAGGTAGTTACCACATCTTTTACTTGGTGTTTGAAGAACCCACAGGTTCACTCTCTCCTATAAGGAAAACACTGAACATTTGTTACTTTAAATAGTTATTGCATCAAAAATTAATAGTCAAAAGAGGCATGGTGGTACCTGTCTGTAATCCCAGCTCTTGGAAGTCTGAGGCAGGGGGATCTCCAGTTTAAGGTCAGCCTGGGCTACTCCTTCTTAAAAAATGAATGTTCAAATTAAATTACAATACAGTACACGAGGCTACCCTTGTATAACAAGGGTATGTTGTATAAACATCCTTAACAGACTTAAAGTCCTGATTATTCAGTTCTAGATTTAGAAAATCAGCATTCAAGTTACAAGTTGAACTTTTGCCTTGGTTGCTTTTCTATTGCTGGGCAGATACCATGACCTATGCATCTTCAGGAGAAAGAGTTTATTGGGGTCTCCAGTTTCCTAGAGTGAATTCATGACCATTGTGCCAGGGAGCATGGGAGCAGGCAGGCAGGCAGGCAGGCAGGAAGGTTCTGGAGCAGTAGCTGAGAGCTTACATATTGAAAGGCTACCACAAGGAGAGAGAGCACACTGGGGATACCTTTAAAACCTCAAAGCCACTCCCAGTGACATACCCCTCCAACAAAGCCACACCTTCCAATCCTTCCCAAAGAGTTCTACTAAGTGGGGATCAATTATTGAAGCCTATGAGTCTTTGGGGCCCATCCTCATTCAAACCACCATAGCATCCCTAGCCTGGAAACCCAACATTCTCACATTGCTAGTCTCAAGCAATCAGGATGAAAGATACTCAGTTTAAATTTAAATATGGCTAATTTAATCCCCTTGTCTAGTGTTTGAAAAAAAACTAAAAAAAAAAAAAAAAAAAAAAAAAAAAAAAAAAAACAAAAAAAACCTTTGAAGCCATTCTAACCATCTATAACCAGTCCCTAAATTTTAAAAGGCACCCTAACATGGGCTTTTCCCTTCGACCATTATAAACTGTCATTTTCCTATGTGTTACCTCTCTATCCAGAGGCAGTCGTTTGTCCTCTGGGACAAATTAAATACCCCTCCTCCCTCTCCCTTGTTCCTTTACCCTTCTTCCTCATCCTCCATCGTTGTCTCTTATTGCCTGTTCTCTGTGGTTCTGGGGCAAAAGAAGCTCCTTTGTGCTGAAAACTTGGTCTTGGGGATCCTTAGCCGATACCAATCACTTCATCAAATGAATAAATAAGAAAATAAATAGAAAAAACAGTAAAAAGAAATAACAAGAGAGCATCTACTGGTTTATATTGATTATAAATGGTTCACCTTTCTTACACAGTCGTGTTTCCTCTGACTCTAAAAGAAGAAATATATTTATTTTCAGTCTAGTCTGTTTCCTTCTACCTCATTCAGAAATTCTTGGTTGAGCTTAGTTTAGAACCACGTGAATGCTTTTGCTCTGTTAAGGAGGAGACATATCAGTTTGCAATTTGAAAATAAGCTTGTTTATTTCTTTAGTGCTACAGGGAGGATAGAGCCTATAGAAAGTACTCTGTCACTGAGTTACAAGTTAGGATTCTTTTTATGTGCTTTTGTGTGTCCATGCATGTGTGCACGAGTGTGTGTATGTGTGCCTCTGTGTGCTTGTATGAATGTGTGCGTGTGTACCTGTGTGTGCATGTATGTGTGTGCGCATGTGTGTATGTGTGTGTGCCTGTGTGTATGTGTGTGCCTGTGTGTGCACTTGCATGTATGTGTGCGTGTGTGAATGTAGAGCCCAGATGTCATTCTCAGGTGTCCCTCAGGAGCTGTCCCCACTACTATTTTGACACAGGGTCTCTCACCAGGACCTGTGGCTCACAGATTAGCCCCAACTCCAGGAATCCCCCTGCCTCGGGCTCCCAAGTAGCCGTGATTACAGTCCAATGCCACCAAGCCTGCAATAAGCTTTTTTATACTTACGAAAAGCCAATCAGCCTCCACCAGGGGTGAAGCACCCTGAACATCCATGGAGAAGGCAAAACTCACCAAGGGAAATGCTGTGGAGCTTGAGGGCATTACAATAAAATGCATGGGCATCATCACCTGTGGCCTTCCTGGCCACATCATGCACTTGGTCCTGGGAACCTGACAGGGTTGGGTGATGCTGGAAGAAATAACAGACACATATGGAAAGGCTGGGATCCAGTGGGTTGTGCTCACTCCAATGGAGGGTCCCTACTACACAACCCAGAAACCCAGCTTGTCTATGTGTCCGTGTCTGTCACAGGGGGAAGGCGTGAGACAGTCTCCACGGGGGCCTTGCAGGGAGCAGGCTGTTTTGCAGCATTACTAATTTCCCCACACACTGTCAACATGTAGACACAGACCAGGGGTCCTTGACGCCGTCTTGCTCATGACAATACACACTCTGGACATCAGAGTCTCCCCATGCTTCTTTGTTCTGTCATTACGTCCTATTCTTCGACATTTTCTTCGTCCACGGTCTTCTGGCCTTACATAAACATCCTTATAGTAGAAAACTGGGGTACGCCAACAATTAAACCCGGGAGAGCTACTTTCTTGGCGCTAAGACTTTGATGAGGTGTGGATATGGATTCTCTCTTCCAAGTATCAGTCAGGGCTCTGACCTCCCCAGGGAACTTTTCATTGTAGACATTGTCCCTTGACCTGAAAACCAAGCTCAGATCAGGATACTATTGTGTCTGAAACCCGAGGTCACTTAAAATGACCTCTTTCTGTCAATGACTCTCAACACTCCAATTCCAAAAGCCCAGGTAAACTGACGTGTTAGGTCTCTGATAGCATACCTGAGCAAGCCCTAAATAGAGATGGCAGCTTTTTAATTAGAAAAAAAACAATTGAATTTTAGCTAAGCTGAATATTGGAAAGTAACTGAAAGTAATTCACAATAGTTGAAGTCCCCAGCTAATCTCTAAAAATCTCCACATTATAGCTACAAAACCAGCTAGTGAGACCACACACACACACACACACACACACACAGAGAGAGAGAGAGAGAGAGAGAGAGAGAGAGAGAGAGAGAGAGAGAGAGAAATAGCTGGTGCAACTATTGTAGGATGATAGGAAAAATGTTATCAGGAAATCAGACTCAAGGACTTGTTTGAAAGTGTGCAATGTATGGAGAGAAATGGGAACATTAAGGTGAAATATTAGCTGGTGGCCAAACTCCCACAGATGCTTGAAGACAAAGAGCGGGAGGTCAGGAGGAGAGATGACAAGAAACAGAAAGAGAAACACGTGGCTGAGATGGGAGGGGGTTAAAATCAAGAGGGAGAGAATAAAGTTTTGTTATACTTCTGTGGAAACTTAGCATAAACAATCGTCAGATGTCTTTAGATGGAAGATACAGCTAAAAGGAAACACGCCGTGCCTGCGCTCATAAATACTCCCAACAGGGGGTAGGGGGAGCCCTGCGCCCCTCCTATCTAAGTGCCAGGAGTGTGCAGAGCCTTAGATTCCAGCCCTTGCACTCCCCGCCCCCCCCCCCAGCAACAAATGGTCTGCATGTTCCACATAGCAACATTGGTCCCTTCCACAAGTCAACAGCTTCTCCGAAACAGCTGGCTCGGTGGGTTTTCCTCACTTTATTTATTTTTTTTTTAAGGCATAGGCTCCCATAGCCCAGGCTGAACTAGTTGTGTCTATGAAGATGACCTAGCATCTGATTGTCCCTGCATCCGTTCTATTGGATCAGAAACCTAGTATATGTGGTGCTGGAGATTGAAAGGAGGATTTGTGGATGTTTGATCCAAGTGCTCTACCAACTGAGCTACATCCCCCAAAATTCTCCATTTATGTTAACATACCCCCTGCCTAGGTTGCACGGCAACCCACCTCCCCACTCCCACATATGGAAGACTGCATGAAGAAACTATACCCACAGTGCCTGAAGCCAAGGGACCCTAGTTTTTTTTCCAAGAAAAGCCAGAGATTTCCCTTTCATCTTCTAATGTTTTAACAACTTTATGACATTCCAAGGGCCAGCTCTCCCTTCCTGGCTTTCTTTGGTGATACGGAAGATGAGTGAAGCCAAAAGATAGCCTTCTCCAGCGAACACATTTCCAAGCACGCATTATTAAGCAGCCGCCTATGAGACTGTGTTTCGCATGCTGGAAGTTCCCCTTACAGACAGCACGCTGAGCCCACTTCTTGCACAGTGAATCCACCTGAAGCTTTCGTTACTCAGAGGGGCACTGCAAAACCAGGATAAAGGGAGACCCTTCTCCAGACTGAGTCACGGTATGAAAGTGGTAGGAATGATTCTACAGAGGGTGAGACAGTAAAGGACGTGTGTCTCTAAGATTAAAACCAAACCAAACCGAGGAGAACACGGGTTGGAAACCATATGAATTTTACAAGAGCATGCTTTGGTCAGGGCTTGGAAGAAGAGACAAATGCTGATGCCCCTGTGAAAGGCATGGCGTGTGATCTGAATGTTGAGATATATAGAAACAGAGATATGCAGAGGTTGGAAACACGGAGGAGGAGGTAGAGGCTTGTTACCTCCTGCTACAACACACAGCTTGGCACAGTGCTCTCTTCCTCAGCATAACGGGCTGTATAGATACACACAGGTGGCGAAGGGGAAGGAAGGCAGGCAGGGAATAAGCCTTAGAACAAAGGATATATGCAAATGATTTTAATACGCCATCCTAGATGGGCTCCTGGAACAGAAAACTTACAGTATTTCCAAAGTAAGGAAATGTGAATGAACGAGGTACCTCAGTTTACACCACTCAAAGGCCAGCAAGATGGCTCAGTGGGTAAAGGTGCTTACTCCTAAATGTGATGACATGAGTTCAATCTGCAGAACCCACGTATGGAAGAGAGGAACCTATTCTTGCAAGTTGCCTTCTGCTCTACACACACACACACACACACACACACACACACACACGGTACTAAATAAGTGTAGTAAAATAGTTTTAAGGTCTACTTTAATAGCAATCATTAAAAAATAATTAGAGCTGATTCATTAATAGTGACCAATGTACCATATTAAAATAAGATGTAGTTAACAGAGAAACTGGATACAGGACAAGAAAGGACTTTCTGTAATTCCTTTGCAATTTTATGAGCTTAAACTGTTGTAAAGTAAAAGGTTTATTTATTATTTTTTTTAGTGCTTTGCTCTAAAACATTCTGCAGTCTCCTGCCTGCTGAGCTTAGGGAAGTCTCTCCTAATTTTTTATTGTTCTCTCTACTCACAAGAAAATGGGCCAGTTGGACAACAGGTTCTCTATTATTCCCGTTTGCCTGACTTCTTATGTGGGCCCTCAGGAGCCTCCCTGGTCTACCTCATTGTGCTGTTTTTAATGACAGGAGATATGGAAAGGATACCTGTCTCCAAGATTGGTTACTTACTCTCGAGATATTTTGAATTGACCTAGTCTGAATACTGACTCTGTGATATTCATCTCAGATGCTTCACACGAGCTGACTTCAATATCATATGAAGGCGGAAGCATGGAAAAGAAACTCTTGTCTTCTCCAGGCTACCATCACACATGTGCTGCCAGTAGTGCTACATGGTATGACATTGCGCTGTGCCTGGAGACTGGTGATTCCCTCCCAGTAATGGCCACAGAGCTATTACTTCACTGTTGAGAAAGAGAAAGGGTTCCATGCTGATGTTGGGGCAAAGAATGGAAAACACTGGTTTGGAGCACAGATATTTAAAAAATACAGAATAATTTCCCAAGGCAGCACATGTTTCAGAGAGTCCGTCAGACAGACATCTTTTGCTTCACTGCCATTTACAGACAAAACACAGAGATGATAGACTGATCAGTGACAAATAGATAATAGTTGCTACAAAATAGACAGACAGATAGATGATAGATAATTAGATGATAAATAGATATAGACATGTAGATAGGGAGATGATAGACATAGATAGATAGATAGATAGATAGATAGATAGATAGATAGATAGATAATTAGATGATAAATAGATATAGACATGTAGATAGGGAGATGCTAGACATAGATAGATAGATAGATAGATAGATAGATAGATAGATAATTAGATGATAAATAGATATAGACATGTAGATAGGGAGATGATAGACATAGATAGATAGATAGATAGATAGATAGATAGATAGATAGATAATTGGTAGATAGATGATATATGGATGATAGATAAATGATTGGTAGATGATAGATGATATATAGGTGATAGATAAATGATGGGTAGATAGATGATAGATAGATAGATAGATAGATAATAGATAGATAGATAGATAGATAGATAGATAGATAGATAGATAGATGATAGACAAATAAAGAAGGCAGGAAAGAAGATGAGATGAGGAAATGAAGGGGGTCCATGGAAGAAGGAGGAAAGAAGGGAAGAAATGAGGAAGGGAAGGAGGGAAGAAGGGAAAGTGAGAAGAAGAAGGAATATTTTCTGATGGAAAAATAATTTCTTCTTAAAAACTTGAAATGCACCAGGCAGAGATAGCGTACACCTTTAATCCCAGCACTTGGGAGGCAGAGGCAGGTGGATTGTTGAGTTCGAGGCCAGCCTGGTCTACAGAGTGAGTTCCAGGACAGCCAGGGCTACACAGAGAAACCCTATCTCCGGGGGGAAAAAACCCTTGAAATGCAAATAAATATATATTTTTAGCAATTTTGCAATAAAATTTCTGCTTGCTGATTTGTTAAGAACGTCTCTGACTGAATATCCACAGGCCCAGGCCTGTTCAGGCCCAGCACAGGCAACCACAGGAGTTCTGCACTCATGACTGCAATGGCCATGTTACATCCCTAAGTCAGCATTCTGCTGCCCTCTCCTCCCTCCTCCTGCACCTGCTCATTCTGTCCTCTCTTCCCTAATGTTCCCTAAGCCTTAGAACAATGGCTCCCAACCTTCCTAATGCTGTGACCCTTTAATACGGTCCCTTATGTTTTGGTGACCCCCAACCATTTCATTATTCCATTACTACTTCTCTTATATTTTTGGTTGTGAGCCTTTAATGGCTGAGTCATCTCCCCAGCCCAACCATTGCTACTTCTAACTGTAACGTTGCTAACTCTCTGAATCACACTGTAAATATCTGATCTACATGGTATCTGATGTGTGACCCCACTCCCATAGGGGTCATGACCCACGATTTTGAGAATTGTTGCCATACAGGGAGTGATATAAATGTCCTATTTAAGGCTGGCTCACAAAACAAAATCCAACAGACTTATAGGGAGAAGAGGAGGATGGGCAAGGGTGGGAGTGGCAAGAGCACGGGGTGGGGTCACAGTGCATTATATACACACATGAACTGCCAATGAGGAGGTTTAATAAACATAATTTTAAAGGAAGCTATTTGATCTACTGCAATTACTTATCAGTAACCTACCCACACACCTACCTATACATACTTGCACATTACTGATTAGGTATCTAACCCCGAGTGAACATAGATGGATGACTGCCATAGATGAGCTGGCAGTTAGAATGCTCTTAACACAAAGGTTAGCAGAAAAAGGATGATAGATACGTCGTCTGTGGACTTGGGCTAAGGCAACGTGAACAGGAATTTTAAACTATAATGGTAACCATTATAGTGGTTAGAAATGATTTGGACCAGTAACAAATTAACATTAATTTTTTTTTCTTTTAAAAACATTTTGGGGAGATGGAGAGAGTGCTTCCTGTTCTTCCAAGAGACTTGAGTCCAGTTCCTAGTACCCATGTCAGATAGCTAACAATCAGCAACAACTCTAATCAGGGGTATCTGATGCCATCTTCTGGCCATTACAGGAACATACACACTGGTATACACACACACACACACACACACACACACACACACACACACACACCACCACCACCACCACCACCACCACCACCACCACCACAACTAGCAGCAGCAGCACCGCCAATAAATCAATCTTTAGAACCTGTCTTGCATTTTTTTTCATGTATTTGAATGTGTATCTGTGTGTGCACATCACATGTGTTGAGGTCAGTGGGCAATTTGTAAGAGTTGGTTCTCTCCTATGTGGATCTTAGGAATCAAACTCAGGTCATCAGGCTTAGTGACAAAGGCCATAACCTGCTAAGCCACCTCTAGGCCTGTGATCAAATTTTAAAAGCACAATAATAATCACGAAAATGTCTTTAGGCAGCCTGATAAAGTCAAAGAAATCTGAGGTAAGAGAAAATAATGTGTGGAATTTTGCAACAGAGAGAAACAAGGAGACCATGAAGGGGTGTGACCAAAAAGGCACTTGTTTTATGAAACCCAGAGGCTAAAGAACCCACCTAAATGCTCAGTCCTGTTACTGAGCTGAGGCTGAACCTGAGGCTGCTCACCCGCTTTAGGGGCAGGAGGCACAGCCCTAAACTCTTAGATAAGACCAAGCAGGAAACAGCAGTCATTTTTGCCCTTATGGATCTGAACTAACTCTTTCTCCATTTTCATAACTATCAGAGGCATATCTCACGCCTTATGACCCTCCTGGTGGGATTCTTTCAAGATGCATCAATAACCCTATCCTGGCTCTCCTGAGTGTAAACACCTTGATTTTCCTCAAGGACATGGTGGGGCATGTGCTATGTGCATACACATTCAGCACACACTGTCCCACGGGTTACACGATGAACTGTTTTACAGGAAGAGTCTGGAGCCACTGGGCCTGAAAATAGGCCTATCAGCAAATCCAAGTATTCCCACAGTAGGGCTAAGATTTTCCAGTTAAATAAGTTGTGAAAGTTAGGTGAATAACTCCTTTTTATTATCCAGTGGTTTTTTTTGTTTTGTTTTGTTTTTGTTTTTGTTTTTTGTTTTTTGTTTTTTGTTTTTTTTTTTTTTTTTTTTTTTGATTTCACAGCAGCGAGTGGGGAAGGAAGCAATCATACTCCACTTGGACTTTATCTACGGAGGAAAAAAAAATCTCCCTACTCTAAAAAAAAATTAAAACCATACCATTTCATTTAGAATGAAAACATGTTTATGAACTGTGACCATTCTCTCAAGAAAGCCAAAAGCCTGCTCTCAATCTTCCTATGAAAGTCCCATATTTGCTTCATGCCTCCAGTTCACTGGATCATGCTGAAGTACACACACAATGCCCTCCCCTGACCACAGCAGCTGGGAATTCTAAAGCACAGAGAACAACGAGCTGTCTTGTCCCCATTTCATGCCTCGAAACGCTCCTGTGGTGGCCTGTGTAAACAAACTTGAAACAGGAGCAACAAAAGGAGACTTGTCCCTTAAAGCCACCACTTGGGGCTCTTTGAATTAATTCAAAGGACAAGATCACTGTCCAAGGCAAGTTTCGGAAGTCTGTGTTAGGTTCTACCTTTTACAAGAAAATTGGCCTCAACTGTGGAGATCTAGTGTTTGGGGGTGTTTATAAGCTGTTTCTTAGTTTAGTTGTTCATTTGACAGACTATCGCTTTTAGTTTCAGAAGATGGACTTTATTCTCCAAAGACCCATCACCAAGGAAAGGACCTGTCACCAAGGGGACTCAAAAGAATCTAAAGGTATCTTTTCCAGCCCCAGGGAATTGGCTCCAGGATCCCCATGAATATTCAAACCCTCAACGATAACAGAAAGTCCTTCAGTGTACACATGTAACTGACACACATCTAAAGATGACATGCTTTAAACTATATCTCAATGACTACGATACCTACTGCAATGGAAATGCTGTGAAAGTATTATAGTTTATTGTTTATGGGGAACTGACAAAGACGTAGTTAGTCTATGGGTATTTAATTCACAATTTCATTTGTGCGTGGGGGATGTATGCATATGTCCATGTGTGCACATACATGTGCATGCAGACATGCTTGTATGTGGAGACTTGGCGTTGATGTAAGCTGTCTTTCTCAGTCCCTCTTTGTCGTATTTTTCAAGAAAGACTCTCACTTAACCTGGTGTTCAACAATCTGGCTAGGCTGCTAGCCAGTGAACGCCAGGGATCCAGTAGTTCATGTGATCCTCCAGCCTCAGCACCACTATACCCTGAGTTTGTGTGGGTGCTGGGGATCGGAACTCAAGTCCCAGGCTTGCCCAAGTACTCTATTGAATTATCTCCTCAACCCTAGGCACAATTTAAAAACTTTTTTCAGTCCGCGGTTGTTTGAACGCTGTTAGTTTCTATGTTAAATTCAATATTAAACCCACAGCTAGATCTTGAAGACCAATGAACACATAGGCATTCCTCCCTCTTGACTACATGGACAAATGACCCAGGATTTACCTGAGACACATTTAACTCATGTTACAAGTTTTAAAACAAGTGATTTTATAAGAGAAATTCCCCCACATAACCATGTTGTTCTGTAATTTCATACAAAATGGGACTGCACGAAGCTCTAACCATTGATAGGTTAAACCCACCCCAGAATGTGATCTTCTCCAAATCCACAGGGAAAGAACTTTGATACGGGAGCTCCATGTGTTGTTTTCGATTTAAAAACTGTAATAAAAAAATGTGCAACAGAACTCTGTTACAAAACCCACCTTAATCGGAAGAGAAACCGACCTCATCTAAATAATTTATCTCTCGAGTACCAAAAAAAAAGAAAAAAAATCCACTTACACATATAACCAAATGTTATTTAATATCTTAAAAAGTAACACAATCCAAAATGGATATTTCACACAACACTACATAAACAACATGAACACGATATTACCATATGGAGGGACTTTCAAATATAGACTTACAAAAATCCCTGTCCTTTTTTTTTTTTTTCCTTTTAACTTATTATACTAAGGATGACAATCATCATTTACAATATGGTACACGGACACGATAAAAACCATGTTACAAATGTGCTGTTAGAAATCAGTAACTTCAGGGAAGACGTTTCATGAACTGCAGTTATTTCTTATGAAATACTATACAATATAAACAGAACATCCATCTTGGATGACCTTTACAGCAACCAGAGACCAAGTCATTTAAAGTTTTTTTTTTTTTTTCAGTGCAAAAACATTTTATTCAAGGCAGTCTTGGCTGCAAAACTCCTTCCTAACGTAGTGAGTCCCACGTGTACTTAGCTCATCGACCCTAATGTAATCGTCATCGTCAGCCACTCAGAGAAGAAACCTGCAGAGCCATGATCCCTTGGAACCTGGAGGGTCAAACTGAATTGTCTTCCAGAGAGTATCATGTCGCTGCTCTAAGGACTTGACGTTTGTAGCTGTTGACATTTACATGAAGGTGAACCTAGGACAGTTCTACTCCTAACTGGCATGCGTGCACAATACTACACAGTAGTCTGTTCTTCCAATGTGGAAAGAGTGGTGATGGAGTAGGTATCTGGGTGGGGGAAATGTGAGGGCAAGGAGGCCGAGGGTAAGCCTCGGAGGAAAGAAAGTCAGGGCTGCCAAAAATGTTCTATAGGATGAAGGTCCTGGAGCTGGAGAGGACTGGGATTGGAGGAGAGCTCAGGTCTCAGATTTGGTACCTCTTGTGGGGTAAGAGTAGGGGAATGGGGAGGGGGGTAGGTACCAAGGTCAGCCTTTGGATAGGGAGGTAGGCAGGTGCACAAGGACCCAGCCAAGCTCAAACCTTCCATTTCTGCCTTTCCAGAGCCATTGATACCTCACTCGGAAACACCCTTTTCCTAGTCAGAAGGGTGCATGTGTTCACAAGTGAAGCCAACAATGAGCCGTTAAAGGCCTCTGACTGCCTGCATACAATCACAAGACCACTTAGTTCCCCTGGAGCTTTGCCGAATTCTAAATTTTGCAACTGTTAAGCCTGTGAACAATAATAAAGGCACAGGCATATGTATTATAGAAGCTGTCACCGCGGTGCTCCTCTGCATTGCTGATGCAAGCCAAGGGGGCAGACACCAATCAGGGAGAAGCCAGTACCTTTTTGCAAACACATGAGAGCTACTAATACAATGTCTCATGTGTATAATTCATGAAACGTATCCTAAGGAAAACTCCATGGGAAAATATCACTTGTATCATTTAATACTACAAAACCTTCTTCAAGAAGGATGGGGTGACAGCTGATTCTTTTGTGTTTCTTGGCAAAGCTTAGACGATAGCAATCCCTTTCCGCCATGTTTAACTAGCCCAAAGAAAAACAATGCCTCCCATGGCTTTTGCATTCATTTTTCTTGTTTCTAATTTCCTCAAGCCTTAAACACTGGCCAAGGAGTCCCTCGCTCACAGGACGTTATTGGATGGCTTTGACAATGGGTGGGGGGAGGGGTAAGAAAGCACCACTTCTTGTGTCTACTGTGGTCTGCACTACACTGCTAGCTGGGTGTGGGACTAGTCTGTGGGAAAGGAGAAAGCAGATGTCAAAGACCTTCTATCTCATAATTTAACAAAACTCTTGGAACTGGAGCAGCTTCCCAGATCCCACGAAGCAGGGCTTGATATAGTGTAGTGAATAATACGTAGCTGAGCACTGTGAAGAGTGCGTGATAAATACTTTAAAGGAAAAATTTAAAAAAACAAAACAAAACAACTGTTTCAGCACCTTCCACTGCCTGGAGCAGCCAATGTTCCTGAAGATGGGGTTTTAGCACAGAAATGACAGGAACCCAATGAGAAACTGTAAACAAAGGTGGATGTCTGGACTGGCCTTCGATGACAGTGGCATTGGTGTGGATCTGCTCATCTCCCACTTTATAACTCAATACCAGTTAAGGGGTGCTGGGGTGTTGAGATTCCAAACACCCATACCTCTTTGAATGAAATGGACAAGGTATCAAACTGTATTTGTTTTCTTTATTAGCACACATCATAAAAAATTTTATGCATTTTAGCGATTTCTCACCATGGCCTATCAAACAAATAGAAAATAGGTCACTGAGAGCTGCCACTGTGTTTCTGAGTGATCTTGAGTCACTCCATTTGTTTGCTCCTGTCAAGCATGGGTGTGACAAACAGGACCTGCTCTGCAATGGTACAACTAATGCTTCCGGAGCACTAGGAGATCCCAAGATGAGCTGCAGCACGTTCCCAGTCATCGGTTGTTAGTGCAAGCTCAGAACGCTACCCTTCCCAAATTTTTTGTGAGGTTTTGTGAGAACTGTGCCTATCTCCGAAGTTGCAAACTTTATCTTCAAGTACACTTTGTGGTGACAAGTGGTTAATCCTAGAACTTTACAAAGCTATGCTAACCTAAAAGAGGAAGGATGCTCTTCTATGCTAACCTAAAAGAGAAAGGATGCTCTTCTATGGACCGCATTTCTTCTCTTGGCGGTGGCCACAATAGAATCTCAATGTACACTGTAACAGTATTGGCTGACTTTTCAAAGAGAGACATTTAGGAACAGCTGGTGTTCAAATCACTACTCCTTCACATTCCCTTTCCCTTTGTGTTTCCTGAACACGAATTCTCCGACATCAAAGACACGGGCATTTCTTATTTCTACCCGGATACTCTCGTTCAGCTTTCCTATTGGTTTTCTCTATTGGGTGTACACACATCCCATCCTTGCACTCAAGGTCTCCTGAGATGTGCAAAACATATCAAATGGTACAGAAATTACTTAGCAGACATCTCAGAATGCATGGCACAGTTCTTTTAATAAAAAGGAAGTTTGGGCTCCATAGGGTAGCATATGATCAAAGCAGAGAGGCCCAAAGTGCTTCAAGTTGGCAGTCCAAATTTCTTTCATGTCTTTTGTTACTGGGGGGGAAAAAACCTGGCAATCCAATTCAATTTCTATAGGAATTAATAACTTCCCAAATGTTTCCCAAATGGCTGTTTGTCAAAGAGAATTTCTCTCTCTCTCTCTCTCTCTCTCTCTCTCTCTCTCTCTCTCTCTCTCTCTTTCTCTCTCTCATAGTAGGAGTGAGAAGCGGAGAAGACAGTAATTTTAAAAGGTTCATTGATTTGTAACAAATCAAATGTGCTTTTGTGGGGGAGAAGGGAGAGAGAAAGAGGACAACAGGTTTACAGTTGGGAGCCAAAGAATGTTGTGAATGAAAACCACGGCAATGAAAAAGTCATGAGTCCAATGGATACGTCACCAACACACACGCAACGCCATGGCCTACTGTTGAAACATGTTTGAAACATTGCTTCTTTTTTCTGAAAAACACACTTTAACACGCTGCTGCCATTTCATCAAATTCATGGAGGTAGTTATATGTAAAAATAAAAATCACCATAAAGTAATATGCTGTATCATAATAATACATAAGTGTGCAAAATGCCGACAGATGTGTTGACCCTTTAAAGTTGAATGCCTCACAGAGATTCAACCAGATTCAGTTTTGTAAACCTTTCCATTGATAAACTCTAAAACTAGACACGCCATCATGGAACACAAAGCTCTGGTTCCAGTGGAGAATACTATTGGCAAAGCCTGGAGGGGGCCTCAACTCAAGGCTGTGAGAGTCAAGAGTCTCGCCATTTCGACTAGACCATCTTAGACACATGTGCGTATCCTATTGGCCATGTGCTTCCCACCACCAATGTTTCCTCTATTCAAGAATCCAGATTAGATTCAGACAAGAGTGCTTCTCCACAGAATGTCTGTTTATGTGGTATATCATCTTTAAAGCCCATCATTCTATGCTAATGGCTGCTGGCCTAAGGGGAGGTTCTTTAGTTTATTTTTTTTTTAAATCATGTGCTCCACAATGATTAGGCAAATAGTGTCCACATTTTGTTTGAATCATGCATTCTGTAAACCTGTTTCTTGTGAGCTACTCAAAACTTCATATTTTAAAGCTTCAATTATATGTAATTGTGCCCTCTCCTGCTCACTTATCACTCAATTCTTTCAATGGCTACGTTCAGAGGGTCAATTAGAGACTAATGTATTGTTTTAATGGTCCTATTATTTATGAACTGAGTATGCCAAAAGTTTCAGAGCAGGGTTTTGTTTTGTTTTTTTTTTCTTTGTAGAAGGGGGGATTAATTTAGACCAGATCTAGGAATTGCATGGTACATGGCTCCTTAAGCAAGCAGACTATGTGGTATATAGATGCGAGGCTGCTCTTTCTGGACATTACTTAAATAATGAGATAAACGAGGTGTTTCTGAAAAACCGAGGCATGCCCAGGAGGAAGGGAGGTATGAGATTCAAAGCCAATCGCCTTAAGCATTTTAACGATGTAGCAGAATATTGAGAATCATGCTTAAGCTTCAAAAAAAAAAAAAAAGAAAAAAAGAAAGAAAGAAAGAAAGAAATTTATACCAAACTTAAGGAGCCCAGTTTGACCCAACACAACTTTCAAATGTTTCCAACTACTTCATGGGACTGTGCTTCCTTAAACACACTGCTAGTGCGTAAGCCTGACACAGAAAAGGAAGTAGCTCACAAACTTATGCTCACTACCGGAATCTTGAGGGAAAATATTTTCTATTGATTTTACGTTATTTATTTATAAATTTGTTATGGGATATGGCTCTATGGCTCCAAAACTCATCTGACACTAAACTGAATATAACTTTATTCCAGACCATTTTCTGGGATCAGACTTAACCCTTGTGCAGATGGATTTCCAGTACCTACAGATGTATGCAATGCTTCTCAAAAAAAAAAAATTGGGACTTTTGAAAAGCGTCTTTCCTATTGGATCGAAGAGTAATGGTTAGCGTCCCCCTTCTGTAAAGCCTTTTGATACTGAGTATGGGTGTCAGAAAACAAAGTGGAGCGTGGAGAAATCATTGTAAAAGATGACAAGGAACTGCCATACAATCCACCCAAAACAAGCCTCCTGAAATCATTACAAAGTATCTGTAAACATTACTCTGGCATAGTTCATGAATGCATAATTGTCATTCGATACATTTTAGGGGAGTACAAATTAAGAATATACCACACCAGCAGAATGAGGGCATTTTGCTCTTTATTACATGGGCCCATGTATATTTCTAATCAAAAAATTACTTTAAATGTTGTCTCTATAGATATCTTCCCATGAATAAAAGGCCTGAAGTTCAACTCTCCCTAAATTTGCTCCTTCCTACATCCACTAAAAACCATCCCCCACAGCCTAATTTAGGCATTCTATTTAAAACTACATAAAATAGACTTATGTCCCTTCCATTAGAAAGAATAACACCCTCGGGCCACATTCTTCATTTGTATCATAAAGAACATTTTGCTTCCCAACAAACTAATCACTGCATCTAGTAGAGTAAGCTTGCTGCTCATCCTAAGTGTCCCAGGGAGGAAGGCATCCTTCTCCAGTATCTGACTCATCTCTCCTGGTCATCCACACACCCTTCTCCAGCACTCAGTGCTGTGCCCCCATGAGACTGCATTTGTCCTCTTCAAAGGCCTATATTCCTGTTTGTGATTAGGGAAGGTGGAAAAAAACAAAAAACAAAAAACAAAACTCAAGACAAGCATTGAGTGAGCTAGAAAACAGTGAAAACAAACACCCTAACGACTTCCATCCATTGGGACCTCTGACCCACTTCCATGGGCTCCTGCAGGAGTGTCCTGAAAACTCACAGTGAAAATGACTCATACTTTAAAGGACTCACACACAAAGGGCTGGGGTCCCTTCTGCCCAGTTTGGCATTGATTTTTCTCACAATGGACACCCCTACATTTACATTTTGTGGCGGCTTTTTTTTTTGAGGGGGGTTGGGGTAATCCAGGATTAGTTCCATGGCCCCATTCTCCCTAGGCCGGCCAGGAGCAACACATCTCTGTGGCATTTCAGAATGGAATTGGCAACTGTATGACATTGAAAAACGCATGTTCCACTTACAGTGTTTAGACTTTCCTATGTGTGCTCAGATACAGTTAGTGAAGCAGAAGTGTACATATCTCCCCTACTGCTATTCGGTTGCTACAGAGCCATACGGGTGAAAAGCAATACTCCGAAATGAAGATTTTTTTTTGCCCTAGCCTACTTAGCAGCACAGCTCAAGTAACCCCCAACCTGTGCTTGAGATGTTTGTCTTTGCAGAGATGTAAACATCAGTCCCAATCGTCGTAAACGTTGCTGTATCGAATGAGACAGAAGATCTGAGGCAGAAGGACAATCATACACTAGTAACAGAAGCTTGCAAGCAGTTGGAAGGTTTCTGTAATTTCTCAGCTTCGCTGGTTGGGGGATCCGTACTGGTGCGGAAGTTGAAGGTTGGACCAGCTCCGCCGTGGGCTGGACTCAAAGCAGGATTCTGACGGCGGTTGCTTTCAACAATGCTTGATGTGTTGGAAGCCAGGCTCTCCCGAGTGCTAAAAGAGTAAAAAGGGTTGGTTTTGGTTTTGCTTTGAACAGAAACAATTATATGTTGAGCCCCCGAAGGAAGACCAAGTGATGAAGCTAATGGATTTCCATTATGTTGGTTACTGATGTCATATTAAATGTGCATCTCTGAGATTATCTGCCTGTGTTCATCCAGCCCAGGCTCTGGGACCCATGTGAGACATGAACTGCAGCTCACCTGGTTTCTGACTACCAAATGTGGCTTGAAATGGTTTTCCCTGTTCGTTATTTTCAAGAAAATGACCTCAAAAGGTGATGTGAGAGATGGCTACACATTGGCCTTAACAATGAACACACACGCCTGTGTGATGATTTCACCAAAAGCTGGGAATTCACGGACATCGGGGCTCTTGAAAAAGTTCCATAATCGTACTGAAGGATTCCATTCCTTCTGTTTGCTTTTAATTAGATGTTAATTTGGCGGATGGACTTCAAGCATGCCACTAGCTGGTTTTGCCACACAAATAGCAATGAAACTATTTGTAAATTCTTTATACCTCCGTCTCTATTTTAACACTTGAGTTAAAGCATAATTATATGTTCACATAAAGAACGTTTTATCTCCCCTCGCCCACTTATTTGTGAAGCTGCTGCAATTCATTCCTCACTCCCTTTGGTAGAAATATTTTTATTTCTCAAGAACGAGGTGATTTTTAAACTTCAAGACGTCTGTTTAAGTTTTCTAAATTGGAGATACTTGAATTGATTTCACTGCTATAGGAGATTTAAAACACTCATGTTTGAAAAGTGCAGAAATGCAGAAATAACATCACTCAGCTGGGCCTAAAGGGGGGCTCTATATTCAAGGTCCTCAAAGTGACTTTAAATTTTTTTACCTACTTACCTACAGCAAAACAACCAGAATTATTCTCAAAATACCCACCCCACTGGCACGATTCAAGGTTCAAAATATATTTGAAGAGTTGATACCTAGTCTAAGCCAGCTAAACCTAGTTGTCAGCTCAGCAACCATGGTCTAGACACTGTCTCCTCTCTCAGCAGTGAATTTCAAATGGGTATCAAACCTTGATCCCTTAGCAACTTGAGTTTTTGCATCATCAAGAGGCCGAGAATTAATTGTTTAAATGGCTGTATGCCCACTGACTATTAAACAACAGAATCCTTAATACTCCCTTTTGAATGTAGAGGAGAATCAACGTGCTTAAAGAGCTAAGTCAAGTTCTTCCGCTCAGCTTCTGACAGCATGGGCACATCTAAAGAATACTCCAAAATGCCACTTAGGATAGAAGGCACTCAGCTTATCTACTTACCTGCCTGACCTCTTTCCACAGAAAATCCATCAGTAGTTTTCCAGAGCTGTGTCTGAGGTGTGGGGTCAGTGGAGGGAGGATGAAGGGCGAAGAACATGTTTCATCCCAAAGATTTTAAAGTACACCCCATTCATTCCATTCACTGCACTTCTAATCAAGTGTGTGAGTGTGTGAGTGTGTGTGTGTGTGAGTGTGTGTGTGTGTGTGTGTGTGTAGGTGCACACCATGATATGTCTGCAGAGATCAAAGGACAACTTGCAGAAGTCCATTTTGGTATTCCACCAAATGGAGCTTAGGATCAAGCTGAGGTGTCAGGCTTGGTGGCAAGTGTCTTTTCCACACTAAACCATCTCACGGGTCCATGGTGATAACTTTTAACAGCATCTAACTTCCTCATGTCTATAATGGGAGAACTGTGCTATGACTTACCTACTTAAGAGAGACTATGAAGAAGAAATAAGCACGTATGTAGTAGCACATCAAGAAGTGAGGAAGGAGCCATTTCTGTTATACATCTGCCATATAATGAGCAAAACAACCACTGTAGATTAGGTCGGGATGCTATCACTAGTGACATTAGTCTATGGGGAAATGAATTGTAAGGTCCAAAGGATATATTTTTTAAAAATATTTTTTGAGGAATCAACTTAACATTTATTGTGTACCTGCTGTATTCCAGATAATGTGCTTGAAACTGGAAATATAAAGTGTTCCAAGACGACAAAGACACAATTGTGTCTTTAGAATAAGATGCCCTTGATCAACTCTGAGCTATATCTAATGCAGTCACAGGGCAAACAGACACACTGCTCCAGTCTCTGCAAAGACTAGATCTCATTACAGCTGCAATCATGAGCAGAGTTTAGGACATTCACATTCCGGGATCTGGGTTATACTGATGAAAATCTAACAGAGATGGCTTTTTAGTAATAAAAATATTTCTCAAATCTAATTTTGGGGGGAAAAAAAAGCAAATGGAACACAACCCTTTAAATGAACGATTTAGGCAGGTAGTGGTGGCGCACATCTTTAATCCCAGCACTTGGGAGGCAGAGCAGGTGGATTTCATGAGTTTGAGGCCAGTCTGGCCTATGTAGTCAGTTCCAGGACAGTCAGAACTATGTGGAAAGACTGTCTCAAAAAGGGGGAGGTGATTTAGGACTTCCTAGGTGGGACATTCACTAAGTGGCTCTGCTGTCCATCCTCTTTCTGGCATATGGTCTTCCAGAGCACACACTCATGGCTGCCTGAATCTCTCTGGTGGTTGTATAGATGTTTCTCAGCCGGTTTGGGGGAGGTCTCACATTTGAAACAGTGACCTTTTCATGTCAAGACTTTTTATTTTAAATATTACTTTTCACAGCATGTTTCAAGTTTCGTGTGTGTGTGTTAATATTCTTTAGTTTCCACAAACTGGACTGAAAAAATGGCTAACCATAACTTCTGGGTAAGCAACAATGCCTTCAAATGTAGAGAGAAAAACCATTTTTCTTGGTAGAATCATAATCGCTTAATGAGTTATTTTAAGGGAAGATCCCCATAAACGGCCTCCTTCAAATTCACTCTTCCCACAGTGATGGCACACCACCTGATAGTGATATCTCACTGGAATATCACTCCAGTTGAAAACTCTAGAACTCCAATATTCTCTTTTTATACTCAGGCTTTCATGCATGAGGAAGGTAACTCGGTGAACCTAGAGAAGTGTATGGAAAGTAAGCTTGCCACCTCACTGCTAACTAAAGTGTTTTAAATATAAAACAGTATAATTAGGAATTCTTGTGTTTGTTTTCTAACTACGGTTTTTGGAAGATCCACAAGTTCCAGGAGAGGAAATCCAATCACATGTTAATAGACAGATCCATGGTTAGTGAGGAAAGGTTCTCTCTCTTCAGAATGAACTTCTTCTACAGAGACAAGGCATTTAAGTACCTTACTTTAAAAATTAAAATAAACTTCCAGAAGTAACCCTACTAACAAATTCTATGTTACACAGTCCATGTTTCATGATAATATATTCTATGAAGATACTGGTTCAGCTATCTCATGAATATGTCTTTATACTCCTAAACAAACAAAAGTTTTAATATTATATAAGGCTTTGGGTTAGAACCCACTCACTCCCGACATCTTCAAAGTTGTCTCTGGAGTACCATGGTTTACTGCCTAAGGCCAGGAGCTGAGGAGGCAATGTGAAAGGCGTGAAAGTCGAGCAAGAAAGGCATTAGGCAAAGGAGTCTACATGATAAATAATGAACATAAAGACATAGGCAAGTAAGCCATCTTTTCCACAGCAGTGCCTTTTAACTTTTATCACAGACCGTCAGTGATCTGGTTCCTCCTGCTAGGATTTTTCAAGAGAGGAAAAAGCGTAGAATAGGAAAACAGGTGGATGAGGACAGTGAAAATTAATTAGAAAATAAAATCTGACTTGGGAGGGAAAAATATTTAGCAAAAACACTCTTTAAAAAGGCCAGGGCCACTGCCCTCTGGGATTTCTCAGGGATCCTTCAGGTCCCAGGGCAGACCTGGGCTCCTGGGCTCTCATTCAGTTTACCAGAGTCCCAACTCTGACAGACGCCTGTTAGACCTTAGAACGTCTATTCATGTGTTAGCTTGGAAAACAAGGTTATATGACCAAAATAATAACAAGTCAAGAGCTGGTCCTTTAAGAAATAGCAAATGCCTACTTGTGGAATTAACATTATAATAATCCCCAAGATACCCAGTAATAGAGTGAAATGATCACAACCAAGTTCATAATAATTCTTTAACATAAATGAACGAATGAGGTACCTATGTGGGTACTTATTGTGATTATAAATATTATGAGGTCTTGGGAATTGGAGATGTCAAGGATGTGTACATCTCTCGGCAGCATTTCTACATCTTAAGAGTCACCAATCTGGAGCAGGATTTAGAAGCAAGATTTAGATCCCAAGTTGCTGTTTAACGGGAAGAGAGAGTTATGGAGAAAAACAGGAAGCATGGCATCCCTGGCTGTGTGTGTCACCCCTAAACAATGTTAGTGCGTGGGAGAGTGCCATCAGGGTTTTATACACTCAGGCACTGCTGAACTATCAGGACACTAAAGGGTAGAGTCCACACAGACAGTATCAGTTCTACAGGTCGGGGGAAGAAAGTGCAGGCAACTGTTTTGATCGAACTGAGCTGAGGTCCCTAACTTTTGTGAAAGGAACAAGTTTCCGTGTCTCTGTCCGCACAGGTGGAAGAAGAAAACATCTAAGCAAGTAGAACAGACCACCATGCACAGCATAGGAATCAAAGTGGTATCAAACTTTCTAGATCCTCTGTTAAGATTGTAAAACCCACTACTATTTCCACATTAAAGGGGTGGCTTTTATCCTGGCACCAAACTACTCTCCACTGCTCTCCTCCCACAGACTATATTCATCATATCCAGAACATTACTTTTTTTTTTTTTTTTTTTTTTGAAGGACTTAAAAAAAAAAGAGTCCCTTCTCCTGGTTGTCAATGCAATAGAAGAAAACCACTGGGATGTGTTGGTCTTAGTCAGATCAGACTCTGATACAAGCTTTAGGGAAGGAACCAACCCACCAGTCCAGATTGGTGATCTCTACAGCTGCAGAAACATTTTTTTTTCAATTCCTGAAAAAGAAGTTAGAAACATGCTGTTAACAACACAAGTCACACAACTCACAGCCCTCACAATCCGAGACTGTGAAACCAGTTATCTGCATAAAGCCCCAGGCCCTGGCAGGTATAGTATATGCCTATACAGAAGGACAGCTCTCCCTACCGTGGGGAGTTGAATCCACTGTCCACGGTGATGCTACTGCTGTCCATGCTGTCCAGCCGGGCTGAGTGGGTGGCTCTCTGGTTACTGCTGCTATCAGTTTCTTTTGGGGTGAGGAGGGTGAGGTTCTTCTCAAACTTCCTCTGCAAGTCTCTTTCCTTCTCCCTCTCGAGGAGCCACTGCATGGTGCCCACATCATCTCTGTTTTTCTCCTCCTCTGTGTTTTTGTTGGCCCCCTCCTCTGAGTCGTCATCGTCAGAGACGTTGTAATAGTCAAAAGAAGCCTCCTGGTTCCCTCCAGACTCCTGTTGACGCTGGGACGGAGGCATGGCTTGGGCCGAGGATGTCCCAAGGGAAGGTTCCAGTTTCTCACATCGGCCTGGCAGTGTGTCAACAGGTGACTTCGGGTGAGATTTGAGGAGGGACAAGCTAGATTTGTGATAGCTGTTTACAGACAGGGTGCTGTGTAGAGGTTTGAACAGTGTGTCTTTGCTGAATATTTCTTTCCTTTTGTCCAGGCTGCTGGGGTCCGCACTATGATGCTGGACAAGACGGCCGTTGGCCAACCCCTCTGCCACACCACCAGAGGCTGCAGGGCCCCCACCTGGCCCGTTCGGTGACTCCTCCTTGTGCCCAACAGGTTCCCTGGAAGAATGGGGGGTCTGCCTCTCAGATGGAGACAGCTTTTTTACCCCCTCCACCAAGGTCAAAGTGTCATGGTCCTCCTTATTCTTCCCTAAAGGCGACGGTGCTGTGAGCACAGTCTCGCTCGACGTGTTGCACTGAAAATAGTCATCCACAGCTGTTTTTGGCGGGCAAGGGCTGAGATCCCCGTAGGACACCATACTCTCAGGGGGTTTGCCTGGCTCCAAAAGGCTACAAGCACTAGAAGGTTCCTTGCTGCCACCAACTATTTCTGGAATGCACACCTCTTTATAGCTGGCAGAAGGAATATGAGCCCTTTGATGACCAATCGTTTGCGCAGGCCTTAAAGTACTGTCGTCGATGTATGATTGGCTGGGGGTCTGGTCATCTTGGCTGCAGCCTTCAGCCAGATCTTCCGGAGTCCCGAGAGAAGAAGCGCCCAGGGGGCCTTTGGAGTTATCCATTGACCTGGATCTCTCCTTGGCCTTGTTGGACCTCTCATTTCTGGACCTCCGGTCCTGGGTATGGCTGTGGCTTCGGTGCACTTTGGAGTGGGAGCTTCCCCTGGAAGGTTCGGGAAAGGGCATCTCCGTTCTCCTTTTGGCCAGTTCGCCAGACACATCCCATTCTGGCGTCATGGGGAAATGGGACTCGATCATGTTCGTGTTGCTGTGCATGATGAAGTTGTCTCCTTTGTGTTCAATGATGAAGCAGCCCTCTCTGGGGGCCCTGGTTAGAGGGTCGCAAAATTCATACTCCCTCTCGCAGGGGATATCCAGATGCGAGCCATCCGAAGGATCTCCTTTGGACACTCGCGTCTTGCTGTGTGACCGAGACTTCCCGTGGGACTTTCGGTGAGTCCGGCTCTTTTTACTCCTTCCACTGTGGTGGGCGGAGGACCCGGCTTTGCTCCGGTGAGCTTTTTCTTCTTCAAGTTTCTTCATCAGTGCAGTGTGCCTCATGACATTTTCCACCGTCAAGTCGGGGTTGATACGCCGGATAATCTCCATCTCCACTTCCCGGGGGATAGTCGTGGGCGTGTCCTCGTCTCGCAGAGGCCACTCCTCGGGAGGAAACTGGGCAGAGAAATTGGCCAGCTGTTTGGTCTTGTCTTTCTTAAAACTCAGCCG